>NW_028136940.1:0-43008 GCF_965140915.1 Aythya marila | reverse complement strand
AACAGAAAACCCAACAAAACCCAACAGAGACATCAAAACATGTCAAAAACACCCCAAAAAAGAACGGGAGAACCCCCAAAACTGGAAGAAAATCCCCAAAAAGCATGGATCCAATCCCAAAACCACCCTAAACCTACCTGATCTTCTCCAAATCCCAAAGTCCACTCCCAACCACCATAAAACCCATTAGGAACTCAACAAAACGCAACAGAAACCCCAAAACACCTCAAAAACACCCCAAAAGCAAACCGGATCAGAAGAAAATACGTGATTTAACCCCAAGAAAACCCTTAAACCTACCTGATCTTCTCCAAATCCCAAAATCCACTCCCACCCACCATAAAACCCATTAGGAACTCAACAAAACGCAACGGAAACCCAAAAAAACGTCAAAAACACCCCAAAAAAGAACTAGATCAGAAGAAAAAAAAAACAAAACTATGCATTTCCCTCCCAAATCACCCTAAACTCACCTGATCTTCTTCAAAACCCACAATCCACTCCCATTTAGCTTAACGACCAACGAGAACCCAACAAAACCCAACGGAGACCCCAAAAACGTCAAAAACACCCCAAAAAAGAACTGGTTCAACCCCAACAACGAAAGAAAACCCCAAAAGCCATAGATCCACACCAAAAATCCCCCTAAACCAACCTGAAGTTCTCCAAAACCCACAATTTACACTTTTCCACATTGATGACCATGGAAAACCCAACGAAACCCAACGGAGACCCCAAAACACGTCAAAAACACCCCCAAAATGAATTGGATCACCCCCCCCAAAAAAAAAAAAAACAGAAGAAAACCCCATATATCAGGAATCCACCCCAAAAGTCCCCCTAAACCTACCTGATGTTCTCCAAAACCCACAATTTACACTTTTCCACCATGATGACAACGGAAAACACAACGAAACCCAACGAAGAACCCAAAACACGTCAGAAACACCCCAAAAATGAATTCGATCACCCCAAAACTGGAACAAAATCCCCCAAAACCACAGATCCACCCCAAAAACACCCTAAATCTACCTGATGTTCTCCAAAACCCACAATTTTCACTTTTCCACCATGATGACCACGGAAAACCCAACGAAACCCAACGGAGACCACAAAACACGTCAAAAACACCCCAAACAAGAACAGGATCACCCCCAAAACCAAAGAAAACCCCAAAAAGCACGGATCCAATCCCAAAACCACTCTAAACTTACCTGATGTTCTCCAAATCCAAATGTCCACTCCCAACCACCATAAAACCCATTAGGAACTCAACGAAACCCAACGGAAACCCCAAAACACCTCAAAAACACCCCAAAAAAGAACTGAATCAGAAGAAAAAACACCAAAAACTATGAATTTCCCCGCAAAACCACCCTAAACTCACCTGATCTTCTTCAAAACCCACAATCCACTCCCATTTCCCTTAAGGACCAACGAGAATCCAACTAAAACCCAACGGAGACCCCAAAACAAGTCAAAAACACCCCAGAAAAGAACAGGATAACCCCTAAAAAAGAAAGAAAACCCCAAAAAAACATAGATCCACCCCAAAACCACACTAAACCTACCTGATGTTCTCCAAATCCCAAAGTCCACTCCCAACAAACTTAAAACACATTAGGAAATCAACAAAACACAACGGAAACCCCAAAACACGTCAAAAACACCACAAAAAAAAAAAAGCGGGATCACCCCCAAAACCGAAAGAAAACCCTAAAAGCCGTTGATCCACCCCAAAAGTCCCCCTAAACCTACCTGGTGTTCTCCAATACCCACAATTTACCCGTTTTCACCATGATGAACAACAAGAACCCAACAAAAACCAATGGAGACCCAAAAACACGTCAAAAACACCCCAAAAAATAACTGAATCAGAAGAAAAAACACCAAAAACTATGAATTTCCCCACAAAACCACCCTAAACTCACCTGATCTTCTTCAAAACCCACAATCCACTCCCATTTCCCTTAAGGACCAACGAGAATCCAACTAAAACCCAACGGAGACCCCAAAACAAGTCAAAAACACCCCAAACAAGAACGGAATCACCCCCAAAACTGGAAGAAAATCCCCAAAAAACATAGATCCACCCCAAAACGACACTAAACCTACCTGATGTTCTCCAAAACACGCAAGTTAAACTTTTCCAACATGATGAAAAACAAGAACCCAACAAAACACAACGGAGACCCCAAAACATGTCAAAAACACCCCCAAAAAAAACGGGATGACCCCCAAAACTGGAAGAAAATTCCCCCCCCAAAAATTTACAATTTTCACCAGGATGACCAACATGAACCAAACGAAAACCCAAAACGAGACACCAAAACACGTCAAAAACACCCCAAAAAAGAAAGGGATCACCCATAAACTGGAAGAAAATCCCCAAAAAGCACAGATCCAATCCCAAAACCAGCCTAAACCTACCTGATGTTCTCCAAAACCCACAAATTTACCCTTTTCCACCATGATGACCATGGAAAACCCAACGAAACCCAATGGAGACAAAAAACATGTCAAAAAAAAAAAAAAAAAAAAAAAAAAAAAAAAACAGGATCTCCCCAAAAAACAGAAGAAAAACCCAAATGCCATAGATCCACCCCAAAAGTCCCCCTAAGCCTACCTGATGTTCTCCAAAACCCACAATTTACCCTTTTTCACAATGATGACCAACGAGAACCCAACAAAACCCAACGGACAACCCCAAAACACGTCAAAAACACCCCAAAAAAGAACAGGATCACCCCAAAAAAACAGAAGAAAACCCCAAATACCATGAATCCACCCCAAAAGTCCCCCTAAACCTACCTGAAGTTCTCCAAAACCCACAATTTACCCTTTTCCACCAAGATGCCAACAGAAAACCCAACAAAACCCAACAGAGACATCAAAACATGTCAAAAACACCCCAAAAAAGAACGGGAGAACCCCCAAAACTGGAAGAAAATCCCCAAAAAGCATGGATCCAATCCCAAAACCACCCTAAACCTACCTGATCTTCTCCAAATCCCAAAGTCCACTCCCAACCACCATAAAACCCATTAGGAACTCAACAAAACGCAACAGAAACCCCAAAACACCTCAAAAACACCCCAAAAGCAAACCGGATCAGAAGAAAATACGTGATTTAACCCCAAGAAAACCCTTAAACCTACCTGATCTTCTCCAAATCCCAAAATCCACTCCCACCCACCATAAAACCCATTAGGAACTCAACAAAACGCAACGGAAACCCAAAAAAACGTCAAAAACACCCCAAAAAAGAACTGGATCAGAAGAAAAAAAAAACAAAACTATGCATTTCCCTCCCAAATCACCCTAAACTCACCTGATCTTCTTCAAAACCCACAATCCACTCCCATTTAGCTTAACGACCAACGAGAACCCAACAAAACCCAACGGAGACCCCAAAAACGTCAAAAACACCCCAAAAAAGAACTGGTTCAACCCCAACAACGAAAGAAAACCCCAAAAGCCATAGATCCACACCAAAAATCCCCCTAAACCAACCTGAAGTTCTCCAAAACCCACAATTTACACTTTTCCACATTGATGACCATGGAAAACCCAACGAAACCCAACGGAGACCCCAAAACACGTCAAAAACACCCCCAAAATGAATTGGATCACCCCCCCCCAAAAAAAAAAAAAAAACAGAAGAAAACCCCATATATCAGGAATCCACCCCAAAAGTCCCCCTAAACCTACCTGATGTTCTCCAAAACCCACAATTTACACTTTTCCACCATGATGACAACGGAAAACACAACGAAACCCAACGAAGAACCCAAAACACGTCAGAAACACCCCAAAAATGAATTCGATCACCCCAAAACTGGAACAAAATCCCCCAAAACCACAGATCCACCCCAAAAACACCCTAAATCTACCTGATGTTCTCCAAAACCCACAATTTTCACTTTTCCACCATGATGACCACGGAAAACCCAACGAAACCCAACGGAGACCACAAAACACGTCAAAAACACCCCAAACAAGAACAGGATCACCCCCAAAACCAAAGAAAACCCCAAAAAGCACGGATCCAATCCCAAAACCACTCTAAACGTACCTGATGTTCTCCAAATCCAAATGTCCACTCCCAACCACCATAAAACCCATTAGGAACTCAACGAAACCCAACGGAAACCCCAAAACACCTCAAAAACACCCCAAAAAAGAACTGAATCAGAAGAAAAAACACCAAAAACTATGAATTTCCCCGCAAAACCACCCTAAACTCACCTGATCTTCTTCAAAACCCACAATCCACTCCCATTTCCCTTAAGGACCAACGAGAATCCAACTAAAACCCAACGGAGACCCCAAAACAAGTCAAAAACACCCCAGAAAAGAACAGGATAACCCCTAAAAAAGAAAGAAAACCCCAAAAAAACATAGATCCACCCCAAAACCACACTAAACCTACCTGATGTTCTCCAAATCCCAAAGTCCACTCCCAACAAACTTAAAACACATTAGGAAATCAACAAAACACAACGGAAACCCCAAAACACGTCAAAAACACCACAAAAAAAAAAAAGCGGGATCACCCCCAAAACCGAAAGAAAACCCTAAAAGCCGTTGATCCACCCCAAAAGTCCCCCTAAACCTACCTGGTGTTCTCCAATACCCACAATTTACCCGTTTTCACCATGATGAACAACAAGAACCCAACAAAAACCAACGGAGACCCCAAAACACGTCAAAAACACCCCAAAAAATAACTGAATCAGAAGAAAAAACACCAAAAACTATGAATTTCCCCACAAAACCACCCTAAACTCACCTGATCTTCTTCAAAACCCACAATCCACTCCCATTTCCCTTAAGGACCAACGAGAATCCAACTAAAACCCAACGGAGACCACAAAACAAGTCAAAAACACCCCAAACAAGAACGGAATCACCCCCAAAACTGGAAGAAAATCCCCAAAAAACATAGATCCACCCCAAAACGACACTAAACCTACCTGATGTTCTCCAAAACACGCAAGTTAAACTTTTCCAACATGATGAAAAACAAGAACCCAACAAAACACAACGGAGACCCCAAAACATGTCAAAAACACCCCAAAAAAAAACGGGATGACCCCCAAAACTGGAAGAAAATTCCCCCCCCCCAAAATTTACAATTTTCACCATGATGACCAACATGAACCAAACGAAAACCCAAAACGAGACACCAAAACACGTCAAAAACACCCCAAAAAAGAAAGGGATCACCCATAAACTGGAAGAAAATCCCCAAAAAGCACAGATCCAATCCCAAAACCAGCCTAAACCTACCTGATGTTCTCCAAAACCCACAAATTTACCCTTTTCCACCATGATGACCATGGAAAACCCAACGAAACCCAATGGAGACAAAAAACATGTCAAAAAAAAAAAAAAAAAAAAAAAAAAAAAAAAACAGGATCTCCCCAAAAAACAGAAGAAAAACCCAAATGCCATAGATCCACCCCAAAAGTCCCCCTAAGCCTACCTGATGTTCTCCAAAACCCACAATTTACCCTTTTTCACAATGATGACCAACGAGAACCCAACAAAACCCAACGGACAACCCCAAAACACGTCAAAAACACCCCAAAAAAGAACAGGATCACCCCAAAAAAACAGAAGAAAACCCCAAATACCATGAATCCACCCCAAAAGTCCCCCTAAACCTACCTGAAGTTCTCCAAAACCCACAATTTACCCTTTTCCACCAAGATGCCAACAGAAAACCCAACAAAACCCAACAGAGACATCAAAACATGTCAAAAACACCCCAAAAAAGAACGGGAGAACCCCCAAAACTGGAAGAAAATCCCCAAAAAGCATGGATCCAATCCCAAAACCACCCTAAACCTACCTGATCTTCTCCAAATCCCAAAGTCCACTCCCAACCACCATAAAACCCATTAGGAACTCAACAAAACGCAACAGAAACCCCAAAACACCTCAAAAACACCCCAAAAGCAAACCGGATCAGAAGAAAATACGTGATTTAACCCCAAGAAAACCCTTAAACCTACCTGATCTTCTCCAAATCCCAAAATCCACTCCCACCCACCATAAAACCCATTAGGAACTCAACAAAACGCAACGGAAACCCAAAAAAACGTCAAAAACACCCCAAAAAAGAACTGGATCAGAAGAAAAAAAAAACAAAACTATGCATTTCCCTCCCAAATCACCCTAAACTCACCTGATCTTCTTCAAAACCCACAATCCACTCCCATTTAGCTTAACGACCAACGAGAACCCAACAAAACCCAACGGAGACCCCAAAAACGTCAAAAACACCCCAAAAAAGAACTGGTTCAACCCCAACAACGAAAGAAAACCCCAAAAGCCATAGATCCACACCAAAAATCCCCCTAAACCAACCTGAAGTTCTCCAAAACCCACAATTTACACTTTTCCACATTGATGACCATGGAAAACCCAACGAAACCCAACGGAGACCCCAAAACACGTCAAAAACACCCCCAAAATGAATTGGATCACCCCCCCCCAAAAAAAAAAAAAAACAGAAGAAAACCCCATATATCAGGAATCCACCCCAAAAGTCCCCCTAAACCTACCTGATGTTCTCCAAAACCCACAATTTACACTTTTCCACCATGATGACAACGGAAAACCCAACGAAACCCAACGAAGAACCCAAAACACGTCAGAAACACCCCAAAAATGAATTCGATCACCCCAAAACTGGAACAAAATCCCCCAAAACCACAGATCCACCCCAAAAACACCCTAAATCTACCTGATGTTCTCCAAAACCCACAATTTTCACTTTTCCACCATGATGACCACGGAAAACCCAACGAAACCCAACGGAGACCACAAAACACGTCAAAAACACCCCAAACAAGAACAGGATCACCCCCAAAACCAAAGAAAACCCCAAAAAGCACGGATCCAATCCCAAAACCACTCTAAACCTACCTGATGTTCTCCAAATCCAAATGTCCACTCCCAACCACCATAAAACCCATTAGGAACTCAACGAAACCCAACGGAAACCCCAAAACACCTCAAAAACACCCCAAAAAAGAACTGAATCAGAAGAAAAAACACCAAAAACTATGAATTTCCCCGCAAAACCACCCTAAACTCACCTGATCTTCTTCAAAACCCACAATCCACTCCCATTTCCCTTAAGGACCAACGAGAATCCAACTAAAACCCAACGGAGACCCCAAAACAAGTCAAAAACACCCCAGAAAAGAACAGGATAACCCCTAAAAAAGAAAGAAAACCCCAAAAAAACATAGATCCACCCCAAAACCACACTAAACCTACCTGATGTTCTCCAAATCCCAAAGTCCACTCCCAACAAACTTAAAACACATTAGGAAATCAACAAAACACAACGGAAACCCCAAAACACGTCAAAAACACCACAAAAAAAAAAAAGCGGGATCACCCCCAAAACCGAAAGAAAACCCTAAAAGCCGTTGATCCACCCCAAAAGTCCCCCTAAACCTACCTGGTGTTCTCCAATACCCACAATTTACCCGTTTTCACCATGATTAACAACAAGAACCCAACAAAAACCAACGGAGACCCCAAAACACGTCAAAAACACCCCAAAAAATAACTGAATCAGAAGAAAAAACACCAAAAACTATGAATTTCCCCACAAAACCACCCTAAACTCACCTGATCTTCTTCAAAACCCACAATCCACTCCCATTTCCCTTAAGGACCAACGAGAATCCAACTAAAACCCAACGGAGACCCCAAAACAAGTCAAAAACACCCCAAACAAGAACGGAATCACCCCCAAAACTGGAAGAAAATCCCCAAAAAACATAGATCCACCCCAAAACCACACTAAACCTACCTGATGTTCTCCAAAACACGCAAGTTAAACTTTTCCAACAGGATGAAAAACAAGAACCCAACAAAACACAACGGAGACCCCAAAACATGTCAAAAACACCCCAAAAAAAAACGGGATGACCCCCAAAACTGGAAGAAAATTCCCCCCCCCCAAAATTTACAATTTTCACCAGGATGACCAACATGAACCAAACGAAAACCCAAAACGAGACACCAAAACACGTCAAAAACACCCCAAAAAAGAAAGGGATCACCCATAAACTGGAAGAAAATCCCCAAAAAGCACAGATCCAATCCCAAAACCAGCCTAAACCTACCTGATGTTCTCCAAAACCCACAAATTTACCCTTTTCCACCATGATGACCATGGAAAACCCAACGAAACCCAATGGAGACAAAAAACATGTCAAAAAAAAAAAAAAAAAAAAAAAAAAAAAAAAACAGGATCTCCCCAAAAAACAGAAGAAAAACCCAAATGCCATAGATCCACCCCAAAAGTCCCCCTAAGCCTACCTGATGTTCTCCAAAACCCACAATTTACCCTTTTTCACAATGATGACCAACGAGAACCCAACAAAACCCAACGGACAACCCCAAAACACGTCAAAAACACCCCAAAAAAGAACAGGATCACCCCAAAAAACAGAAGAAAACCCCAAATACCATGAATCCACCCCAAAAGTCACCCTAAACCTACCTGAAGTTCTCCAAAACCCACAATTTACCCTTTTCCACCAAGATGCCAACAGAAAACCCAACAAAACCCAACAGAGACATCAAAACATGTCAAAAACACCCCAAAAAAGAACGGGAGAACCCCCAAAACTGGAAGAAAATCCCCCAAAAGCATGGATCCAATCCCAAAACCACCCTAAACCTACCTGATCTTCTCCAAATCCCAAAGTCCACTCCCAACCACCATAAAACCCATTAGGAACTCAACAAAACGCAACAGAAACCCCAAAACACCTCAAAAACACCCCAAAAGCAAACCGGATCAGAAGAAAATACGTGATTTAACCCCAAGAAAACCCTTAAACCTACCTGATCTTCTCCAAATCCCAAAATCCACTCCCACCCACCATAAAACCCATTAGGAACTCAACAAAACGCAACGGAAACCCCAAAACACGTCAAAAACACCCCAAAAAAGAACTGGATCAGAAGAAAAAAAAAACAAAACTATGCATTTCCCTCCCAAATCACCCTAAACTCACCTGATCTTCTTCAAAACCCACAATCCACTCCCATTTAGCTTAACGACCAACGAGAACCCAACAAAACCCAACGGAGACCCCAAAAACGTCAAAAACACCCCAAAAAAGAACTGGTTCAACCCCAACAACGAAAGAAAACCCCAAAAGCCATAGATCCACACCAAAAATCCCCCTAAACCAACCTGAAGTTCTCCAAAACCCACAATTTACACTTTTCCACATTGATGACCATGGAAAACCCAACGAAACCCAACGGAGACCCCAAAACACGTCAAAAACACCCCCAAAATGAATTGGATCACCCCCCCCCAAAAAAAAAAAAAAACAGAAGAAAACCCCATATATCAGGAATCCACCCCAAAAGTCCCCCTAAACCTACCTGATGTTCTCCAAAACCCACAATTTACACTTTTCCACCATGATGACAACGGAAAACACAACGAAACCCAACGAAGAACCCAAAACACGTCAGAAACACCCCAAAAATGAATTCGATCACCCCAAAACTGGAACAAAATCCCCCAAAACCACAGATCCACCCCAAAAACACCCTAAATCTACCTGATGTTCTCCAAAACCCACAATTTTCACTTTTCCACCATGATGACCACGGAAAACCCAACGAAACCCAACGGAGACCACAAAACACGTCAAAAACACCCCAAACAAGAACAGGATCACCCCCAAAACCAAAGAAAACCCCAAAAAGCACGGATCCAATCCCAAAACCACTCTAAACCTACCTGATGTTCTCCAAATCCAAATGTCCACTCCCAACCACCATAAAACCCATTAGGAACTCAACGAAACCCAACGGAAACCCCAAAACACCTCAAAAACACCCCAAAAAAGAACTGAATCAGAAGAAAAAACACCAAAAACTATGAATTTCCCCGCAAAACCACCCTAAACTCACCTGATCTTCTTCAAAACCCACAATCCACTCCCATTTCCCTTAAGGACCAACGAGAATCCAACTAAAACCCAACGGAGACCCCAAAACAAGTCAAAAACACCCCAAACAAGAACGGAATCACCCCCAAAACTGGAAGAAAATCCCCAAAAAACATAGGTCCACCCCAAAACGACACTAAACCTACCTGATGTTCTCCAAAACACGCAATTTAAACTTTTCCAACATGATGAAAAACAAGAACCCAACAAAACCCAACGGAGACCCCAAAACATGTCAAAAACACCCCAAGAATGAATTGGATAACCCCCCCCAAAAAAAACAGAAGAAAACCCCAAATACCATGAATCCACCCCAAAAGTCCCCCTAAACCTACCTGATGTTCTCCAAAACCCACAATTTACACTTTTCCACCATGATGACCACGGAAAACCCAACGAAACCCAACGGTTTTAAGAAAATTAAGCAAAAGAATTTTCATAGTGTCTAGGCAAGCATTATGCAGCTCCTTACTTCAGCAGGGAGCTTTCGCAACTCCCGCTCCTCAAACAGAACTCCTTGTTTTTATAATACAAAAGACAATGAGCAAACATTTATGGTGTATTGCCCTAAGTTTTTGGGTTAGGGTTTTTTGCGTCTTAATGTTTTGGGGTTAGGGTTTGGAGCGCCCTAAGTTTTTGGGCTAGGGCTTTGAGCATTCCTAACGTTTTGGGTTGGGTTTGGGTTTTGAGCATCCTAAGATTTTGGGTTGGGGGTTTTAGGCATAGGTCTTCAGGGGTTTAGTGTGGTAAATAGTTTGGGTTAGGTCTGTAGGGGTTTCGAGGTTTTTTGGATGTTAGGGCTTGAGGCTTTTTTTGTAAGGGCGGTGAGGGTTCCAGTGAGTGCTGGTAAACGCAGTTCTCGAGCACTCGGCCTGTGATTGGCCATGCTGGCTGTGCGGGGAATGCTGGTAGGTGTAGTTTTCCGGCACTGGGAGGCCATGTTGTGTGCCCAGAGCATGCCGGGAGATGTAGTTCTCGGGACTCCGGACTTCCGGGAGGCCATGTTGCATACCCAGAGTATGCCGGGAAATGTAGTTTTAGGATTCGGGACTTCCGGGAGGCCATGTTGAATACCCAGAGCATACCGGGAGATGTAGTTCTCGGGAACTAGGGTTAGGGGCTAGGGCTGGGGCTAGAGTTAGGGTTTCGGGTGAGGGTTGGGGTTGGGGGTTATTGTTAGGCTTAGTGGTTTAGGGTTAGGCTTAGAGGGTTATGGTTAGGGATAGGTTAGGGGTAGGTTTAGAGGGTTAGGGTAAGGGTTAGGGGTTAGGGGTTGGGACTGTGGTTAGGCTTAGGGTAAGGGTTAGGGTGAGGGTATTAGGGTTAGGGTTTGGGTTCAGATTAGGGTAAGGGTTAGGGCAAAGGTAAGTGTTAGGGTAAGGGTTAGGGTAAGGCTGAGGGTGAGGATAAGGTTTAGGGAAAGGGTTAGGTTTAGGGTAAGGGTTGGGGTAAGGGTTAAAGTAAGGGTAAGAGTTAAGGTAAAGGATAGAGTAATGGTAAGTATAAGGGTAGGGTAAGGATTAGGGTAAGGGTAAGGATTAGGGTTAGGTTTAGGGTAAGAATAAGGGTAAGCTAATGGTTAGGATAAGGGTTAGGGTAAAGGTTTTCATTTGTTAAAGCTGAAACGCAGTATGCAATCTGGGACGTCACAGCCAGAGCTGCCTATGGCAAGGTGAGAGAGGAAAAGATGGAGCAGATGTTCTACTCCTAGTTTTTTCTTTATACGTAAATAAAAGTTTGAGCTAATTCCAGTTGGAAGAGTTCCAATTACTTGCTTGGTCATAATGTCTTTTAATATTGAAAGCTGCAGCAAAAGCATGGGGAGTTTTGCTTCTAGAAACACCCTAGTTCTCTTGTCTGCACTATGCATGCTTTTGAGCTAAAACTGATTAAAAAATGAAAAGAAAAATCACACACACACACACAAAAAAAAAAAACCACCACAGCTGCTGCTGCTGCTCTCTTCCTACTTCCTTGTGCTTTGCCCCTACCCTTCCCAGGTGATTGGATTTGGGTGCTAGTCGGGGCCAAATGGTATGTGAGTCCCAGGCATCCCCTCAGAGAGCTCATTCTGCTTGGGCTGCTCTTTGGGGTGTTTGTTTTTCCTTCGGTCAGTTGCAGGCTTCTTCAGGTGGATGAGAGTTTATGGACTGATGCGTTTCCAAGTAGCGAGGGGTACGCACATCTTTTTGAGGTAACAGCTAGTAGGATCTGTTAGAATAATGTAGTACTTGGTGCCTTTATTGCATGCAGTTCTTTATCAGGTGAGTAACTGTTGTGAGTAACTGAAGTCAATGTTACTTGGTGTGTTTGCTATGCAGTGCCTGTGCGGACTATTGCACAAGACACAGCTTTCTGACATCTGGCCCAGCAACTACTAAATAAGGGGAGGGGAGAAGCTGAAGAACGACCAAAGGACAAAGCCTGGGAGGAAGACTACGAGCCTTCAGTACGAGCGGCCCCCAGAGGGACCACCGGAGACTAATAACGCCTGCACCAGTGGGAGGGTTTGGATTCTGGGAACTAATTAGAATAACCCTGCCTTTTGTAGAAGTAGTAATGAATATGTATTAGCCTAGCAGCATAAAAACCAGCCGCCTGATGTAACTTGTGTGCTGTTCCTCCTGAACATCCACTACGCATTTGAGGCCCTGCTTCCCAGGACGTGGCCGAACACCGCTCGCTGATGGGAAGTAGAGAATAATTTTTTCTCTCTCGGTGCTTCCATGCGGACTTTTGTTTCTTTTGTTTCTTTTTCTCCCCATTTCCTTTCCCTTTAATTATACCTTTCTTATTTCAAACCTCGAGTTCTCTGTGTTGTATTTTCTCCCCCTTCTTCTTTGAGGAGAGGGGGAGTGAGAGAGCGGTTGTGGTGGAGCTCGGCTGCCTACCTGAGTAAAACCACCACAGTCCTTTTTGGCGCCCAACGTGGGGCTCGAGGGTTGAGATAACAGTAGTATTGATTGAAGTATTTACAACTAACATATTGGTTGTCATAATGCTCGGTTTTCTGGTAATACTTTTCTCTGTGGATATGTTGTATGTAGCCCACTCTCTGTTTTCTTTTTTCCTTTACATCCGATCGGAGAAAATGTTGAAGTCTGTGCTTGTTTTTTTTATCATGTTGTGCTGTAACATACTGGCCTTCAGTTTGGTTTGGTATTCAAGCCCGGCATTGTTATCCTCCTGGTCTCCTGGAGATTATCTTATTGAAAATATTAAGAATTACAGTGCCTTCTTTTTTGCCCCCAGCAGTCAATCAGTGAATAATATCGGGTGTGGTGCCTTCTACTTTTCTCCCTGTGGGCTAATTACAGCAGCCTTTCAGTATCTTGGATACCCCTGGTGAGATATTATCCTCCTCTTACTAGGTGTAGTGTTTGTCTTCTTCCCCAAGGCAAAGCAGTTTATTAAGAATATTATCCAAGGACCTGTCCCCAGACAAAGTTGTGGGTGGCAAGGTGTGTGGGGGGATTTGGGCAGGTACCTATCACGGTTTTCTCCTCCAATGGTTCTAAATTTCACCCCTGAACAAGTACAAAATCCAAGAAAGCTGGTAGAAAGATGTATGCCCTGACCCTGGCAATACTAGAGAACTCCGCCAGCTGGCTGCACTCTGCTGGGGTCTGGCTTACGCTTATCAGATGTCAATTAACATTGCTCAGCACCCTCAAGGGGATAGGGAGGTTCTTGAATTTGATGATGAGACAGCACACACTGTGACCACCCCAGAGGACCGACCATCTTTGGTATCAGTCCCCCCTGTAGTAAAGACGAAACAGTGGAAACGGAGATCAGGTCGTTTAGTAAGGGAAGGAGCTCCTCCTATGGATGAGGGAGAAGAGGAAAAGGCAAGCGGCTCTAAAGCAGCGTTATCACGGCAACATCACGAAGAAGAGACTGAAATCATAGATGAATCAGAAACTACTCGGTCTCTATCCTTGAGTGAGCTGCGAGAAATACGAAAAGACTTCAGTCGCCGTCCAGGTGAGCACATCCTCACTTGGCTGCTTCGACGCTGGGATAGTGGGGCCAATACCCAACAGCTAGAAGGCAACGAAGCCAAGCAGCTGGGATCCCTTTCTAGAGAAATGCTCATTGACAGAGTAATTGGAAGAGAGGCACAAGTTATCAGCCTCTGGAGGCGAATCCTAACAGCTGTGATAGAAAGGTATCCCCACAAAGAGGGGATACCAAGTAAACAAATGGACCACTATGGATAAGGGACCACTGTGGATATGGATAAGATTCCAGCAGCTGTGGGAATTAGCTGTGTTGGAGATACTTTATAGTGATTTAAACAACGCCCAGGCACCTAAAGACCCCGATGAAGTCCAATGCACAGCGTCCAAGTGGCGGAAGTTTGTACGGGCTGCACCCCCAACACATGCCAGCACACTGGCAGTCATGGGTTAGGACGAGGGGATGGGGCCAACTGTGGACAACGTGTCCAATCAACTTCATAAATATGAAGAAAATCTCTCTGCCCCAGTACGGGGCTGCATTTTACTGTGGAGAGACTGTCCCAACGTTTAGATGAACACATAGCTTCGTCCTCACCTAGACGGAAAAAATCTTTCGGCCTTCAAGCACCAGCAGTCCCCAGCTCAAACAAGGGAGAATCCGGGATGCACACCTCGAGGTACCTTGTGGTTTTATTTACTTGAGCACGGGGAAGATATGAGGAAGTGGGACGGTGACCCGACCTCGGCCCTAGCTGCTCGGCTACGTGAGCTACGGAAAGATACAGCAGCAACAAAGAGGGCCCCTAGGAGGATTGCTGCCCCAGTTTCTGTTGAACAGTCCCCCAGAGGGAGTAGAAGGAACAGTAATACTCCTGACCCTGATGAAGAGACTTCTCCTTCACGTTTGGAAGAAATAATTGATAGATACTCCGACCAGGACTAGTGGGGCCCTGCCTCTGGCCAGGTAGAGGAGAGGGACAACTGGATTTACTGGACTGTGTGGATTCGATGGCCTGGCACACCGGAACCGCAAAAATAGAAAGCTTTAGTGGACACAGGTGCACAGTGTACCCTAATGCCGTCAGGCCACCAAGGGGCAGAACCCATCTCTATCTCCGGAGTGACGGGGAGATCCCAAGAGCTAACCATATTGGAAGCTGAAGTGAGTCTAACGGGGAATGAGTGGCAAAAGCACCCCATCGTGACTGGCCCAGAGGCTCCGTGCACCGTCGGCATAGACTACCTCAGGAAAGGGTACCTCAAGGATCCAACAGGGTACCGGTGGGCTTTTGGCATAGCTGCCTTGAGCACAGAGAAGATTAAGCAGCTGTCTACCCTGCCTGGTCTCTCACAAGACCCTTCTGCTGTAGGATTGCTGAGGATTGAAGAACAGCAAGTGCCAATTGCGACTACAACTGTGCACCGGCGGCAATAGCGCACCAACCGAGACTCCCTGATTCCTCTCCATGAGTTAGTTCACCATCTGGAGAGCCAAGGAGTGATCAGCAAGACTCATTCACCTTTTAACAGTCCTATATGGCCAGTGCGAAAGTCCAATGGCGAGTGGAGGCTAACAGTGGACTATCGAGGACTGAATGAAGTCACACCACCACTAGGTGCAGCAGTGCCAGACATACTAGAACTCCAGTACGAACTAGAGTCAAAGGCAGCCAAGTGGAATGCTACTATCGATACTGCTAATGCATTTTTCTCTATCCGTCTAGCAGCAGCATGCAGGCCACAATTTGCTTTCACTTGGAGGGGCATTCAGTATACTTGGAATCGACTGCCCCAGGGGTGGAAACACAGCCCTGCCATCTGCTATGGACTGATCCAGACGACACTGGAACAGGGGAACGCTCCTGAACACCTGCAGTATATCGATGATATCATCGTATGGGGTAACACAGCAGAAGAAGTTTTTGGGAAAGGGAAGAAAATAATTCCAATTCTCCTGAAAGCTGGATTTGCCATTAAACAGAAAAAGGTCAAGGGACCTGCACAGGAAATCCAGTTCTTGGGGGTAAAATGGCAGGATGGACGTCGCCACATTCCGACGGATGTGATCAACAAAATAACAGTTCTGTCTCCGCCAACCAGCAAAAAAGAAACAGACGCGTTCCTAGGTCTTGTGGGATTTTGGAGAATGCATGTGCCAGGCTATAGTCAGCTTGTGAGTCCTCTATATTGAGTGACTCGAAAGAGGAACTGACCATTGAGGCCATCACACAGGTTACCCATCAGTGTGAGACCTGTGCTGCAATCAAACGAGCCATGAGGGGAAAGTCTCCCTGGAATAGGCGGAGATGGCTTGGATTTCGATCTGGTGAGGTCTGGCAGATTGACTACATCGGACCACTTCCACAAACCCGCCAAGGCAAACGGTACATACTCACCATGGAAGAAGCAACTACTGGGTGGCTGGAAACATACCCTGTAAACCATGCCACGGCCTGAAACACTATCTTGGGCCTGGAAAGACAAGTGCTGTGGGATTGCACTCGTGGAATTGTCTTTGCCCAAGGTCCAGGGTATACCTGGTGGGTGATGCAGAAAGATGGGGATATCAAGTGTGTGCCTCAAGGAGATTTAACACTGGGAGAAAATTAATCTGTCATCCAAGTTATGTGTTGTAGGAGGACACTGCAGAACCAATGAAAGGTCAACTTTGCAAGGAACCAGGCAAGTGCAACAGTGATGTGAGCTAAGCTGGTGCTGGTGTCAAGAAAACCAACTTCGCCTGCCCTGAGTGACCACTTTGACAGATGATGGTGAAACCATCAACAGTTTTTATGAGCATTTTGGGAAAAGACCTATAGAATAAAGAGAAGTACAGACATAAAAATGCTTCAATGGACAGAAAACTATGGTGATGAGACCATCTATATACTAAACTGTACCTGATTGTGACACAAACGTTATGGAATAAGGGGTGGAAGTTGTGTTGCGTCTGTCTGAGCTGGAGTCACCGTTTCCCTGCAGCAGCCCGCACAGTGCTGTACTCTGCACTCGTAGCTGGAACAACAGTGAAATCACTCCAGTGTTGTGCCTATTGCTGCATAGTGCTGGCACAGCATCAGGACTCTTTCCAAATCCCCAAGAGCCAGGCACGGGTGCCGGCTGTCCCGTGTCCCGTGGGTCCGAACTCGGGCTGCGTGGGGTCCGGCCATCAAGCTTCCCAGGGCTCCGGTCTTTGGCGACGCATGTGTCAACCGCACCGGGTTCCCAGTACGACCTCGGACGGCTCTGGAGCTGTCTGTCCCTAGAACCTGTGCTCCGGTCTTGTGCGAGGCATGTGCAGCGAGGTCCGGAGCCGACTTCGGGCGCTTTAAGGACGGTGATCCCCCGGGGCACGGGATTCTGTCCTCCGGTGGCGCGGGTGCCAGTTGTCCCGTGTTCCGGGGGTCCGAACTCGGGCTGCGTGACGCACGACCATCCCGCGGCCCTCGGCGCCGTTCTTGGGCGACGCATTGCCAAGCGCACCGGGTTCGCGGTCCGACCTCGGGCGGCGCGTGGCTGGCTGATCCTATAATCTGGGCTCCGGTCTTTGCGATGCGTGTGCTGGACGCACCGGAGACCGTGTGTGACTTCGTGCGGTTCGGGGACGGCGATGACGAGGCCCGTGTGTCCGGCCTCCGGCGGCGCGGGTGCCGGCTGTCCCGTCGGTCCGAAGTCGGGCGACGAACCGTGAGTCGGCCGTCCCGGAATCCAGCAGGTTCGGTCTCTTGCGGAGCTGCGGCAGGCCGTCCTGCCCTCCCGGGTAGCTCCTGCCGGAGGCGCGGGATGCGACCGTCCCGAGGTCCTAGGCTGCGGTCCTGGGCGACGCGTGTGCTAGCCGCAGCGGGGTCCGGGTCCGACTTTGGCTTCGTCAGGGACGGCGGTCCCGGGCTCCAGGTGTCCGGCCTCGGGCGGCGCGGCCGGCTGTCCCGTGTCCCGGCGATCAGAACTCGGGCGGGTTGGGGGCCGACTGTGCCGTGAAGCGGGAGGCTGCTGTCTGCCGGCTCGGGGTCTGGCCGTGCCGGAGACAGGGGGTTCGGTCCCGTGCGATGTTGCGGCCGGCCGACCCGCGCTCCCCGTTTCTCTATCCCGGGGCGCGGAATCTGACCCTCGCAAGCTCCTGGGCTCCGTTGTCGGGAGACGCTTGTGCTAGTCGCAGCGGTGTGGCCGGCCGTCCCGATTCTCTGGGATCCGGTCTTGGGCGACGCTTGGGAGCCCAGAAGCTCTTGGGAACCCAGCTGCTAGGGACAGCCGGCCCCGCGCCGCCCGAGGCAGGACACCTGGACACCGCGACCGCCGGCCCCGAGAAGCCGAGTTCGGCCCCGGAGCCCGCTGAGTCTAGCACAAGACCGGTGCCCAGCGTTTCGGGACGGCCGGCCACCGAACCGCACGGCACCGAAAGCCCGCTCTCTGGGAAGCCGGCGGATGCCAGCCCCCCGCTTCACTGCACGGCCGGCCCCCACGCCCCCTGAAGTCGGATCCCCGGGACACGACATAGCCGGCCCCCGCTAGCCGACGGCCCCGGAATCGCCGTCCCCGAACTGTCCGATGTCGGACCCGGCACCCGGTGCTGCCTCCAAACGCGTCGCACAAGACCGGAGCACAGGGGCTCGGAAGAGCCAGCTCCCGCCCTGCCGGAGGCCGGACTCCCGGGCTATGTCCACATATCTCTTCAATACTTTTAAGGATCCGGTCTCTTACCACTTCCCCCGGGCAGCCTGTTCTAATAGCAAAGCACCCCTTTCCATGAAGAAATGCTTATTCAGTATCGAGCTAGCCAGTGCTGGTAAACAGAGGTGTTTCTCCCTAGGGGTAGGGCTTGGCATTTCCCTCTCCTGAACTTCAAAAGGTTCCTGCCTGCCCCTATCTGCAGCCTGTCAAGGTTCCTCTGAATGCGCCGCCCCCCATACAAGCGCCTTTTCCACAGAAGCCACCGACCACCCGCCGCCTCGCCCCCTCCCAATTCGGCCTGCCCCAGGGCGCCACCGACCACCAACCTCCTTGCAGCATCACGCCTCAGCATCCCGAGCTATCCCGACAGCTTCCACCCATCGGGAGGTCCCACTTGTAATAAATGACCGAGTCCCAAATAGGCTTACAATTAATGTTTATGATTTATTAAAGGAATAGAGGTAAGGAAACAGCGCTGGGTGCGCCAGGAGTCTCTGCTCCACCAAGACGCACACAAGTTACATCAGGCGGCTGGTTTTTATGCTGCTAGGCTGATACATATTCATTACTACTTCTACAAAAGGCAGGGTTATTCGTAGTCTTCCTCCCAGGCTTTGTCCTTTGGTCGTTCTTCAGCTTCTCCCCTCCCCTTATTTAGTAGTTGCTGGGCCAGATGTCAGAAAGCTGTGTCTCGTGCAATAGTCCGCACAGGCACTGCATAGCAAACACACCAAGTAACATTGACTTCAGTTACTCACAACAGTTACTCACCTGATAAAGAACTGCATGCAATAAAGGCACCAAGTACTACATTATTCTAACAGATCCTACTAGCTGTTACCTCAAAAAGATGTGCGTACCCCTCGCTACTTGGAAACGCATCAGTCCATAAACTCTCATCCACCTGAAGAAGCCTGCAACTGACCGAAGGAAAAACAAACACCCCAAAGAGCAGCCCAAGCAGAATGAGCTCTCTGAGGGGATGCCTGGGACTCACATACCATTTGGCCCCGACTAGCACCCAAATCCAATCACCTGGGAAGGGTAGGGGCAAAGCACAAGGAAGTAGGAAGAGAGCAGCAGCAGCAGCTGTGGTGGTTTTTTTTTTTTTTGTGTGTGTGTGTGATTTTTCTTTTCATTTTTTAATCAGTTTTAGCTCAAAAGCATGCATAGTGCAGACAAGAGAACTAGGGTGTTTCTAGAAGCAAAACTCCCCATGCTTTTGCTGCAGCTTTCAATATTAAAAGACATTATGACCAAGCAAGTAATTGGAACTCTTCCAACTGGAATTAGCTCAAACTTTTATTTACGTATAAAGAAAAAACTAGGAGTAGAACATCTGCTCCATCTTTTCCTCTCTCACCTTGCCATAGGCAGCTCTGGCTGTGACGTCCCAGATTGCATACTGCGTTTCAGCTTTAACAAATGAAAACCTTTACCCTAACCCTTATCCTAACCATTAGCTTACCCTTATTCTTACCCTAAACCTAACCCTAATCCTTACCCTTACCCTAATCCTTACCCTACCCTTATACTTACCATTACTCTATCCTTTACCTTAACTCTTACCCTTACTTTAACCCTTACCCCAACCCTTACCCTAAACCTAACCCTTTCCCTAAACCTTATCCTCACCCTCAGCCTTACCCTAACCCTTACCCTAACACTTACCTTTGCCCTAACCCTTACCCTAATCTGAACCCAAACCCTAACCCTAATACCCTCACCCTAACCCTTACCCTAAGCCTAACCACAGTCCCAACCCCTAACCCCTAACCCTTACCCTAACCCTCTAAACCTACCCCTAACCTATCCCTAACCATAACCCTCTAAGCCTAACCCTAAACCACTAAGCCTAACAATAACCCCCAACCCCAACCCTCACCCGAAACCCTAACTCTAGCCCCAGCCCTAGCCCCTAACCCTAGTTCCCGAGAACTACATCTCCCGGTATGCTCTGGGTATTCAACATGGCCTCCCGGAAGTCCCGAATCCGAAAACTACATTTCCCGGCATACTCTGGGTATGCAACATGGCCTCCCGGAAGTCCGGAGTCCCGAGAACTACATCTCCCGGCATGCTCTGGGCACACAACATGGCCTCCCAGTGCCGGAAAACTACACCTACCAGCATTCCCCGCACAGCCAGCATGGCCAATCACAGGCCGAGTGCTCGAGAACTGCGTTTACCAGCACTCACTGGAACCCTCACCGCCCTTACAAAAAAAGCCTCAAGCCCTAACATCCAAAAAACCTCGAAACCCCTACAGACCTAACCCAAACTATTTACCACACTAAACCCCTGAAGACCTATGCCTAAAACCCCCAACCCAAAATCTTAGGATGCTCAAAACCCAAACCCAACCCAAAACGTTAGGAATGCTCAAAGCCCTAGCCCAAAAACTTAGGGCGCTCCAAACCCTAACCCCAAAACATTAAGACGCAAAAAACCCTAACCCAAAAACTTAGGGCAATACACCATAAATGTTTGCTCATTGTCTTTTGTATTATAAAAACAAGGAGTTCTGTTTGAGGAGCGGGAGTTGCGAAAGCTCCCTGCTGAAGTAAGGAGCTGCATAATGCTTGCCTAGACACTATGAAAATTCTTTTGCTTAATTTTCTTAAAACCGTTGGGTTTCGTTGGGTTTTCCGTGGTCATCATGGTGGAAAAGTGTAAATTGTGGGTTTTGGAGAACATCAGGTAGGTTTAGGGGGACTTTTGGGGTGGATTCATGGTATTTGGGGTTTTCTTCTGTTTTTTTTGGGGGGGGTTATCCAATTCATTCTTGGGGTGTTTTTGACATGTTTTGGGGTCTCCGTTGGGTTTTGTTGGGTTCTTGTTTTTCATCATGTTGGAAAAGTTTAAATTGCGTGTTTTGGAGAACATCAGGTAGGTTTAGTGTCGTTTTGGGGTGGATCTATGTTTTTTGGGGATTTTCTTCCAGTTTTGGGGGTGATTCCGTTCTTGTTTGGGGTGTTTTTGACTTGTTTTGGGGTCTCCGTTGGGTTTTAGTTGGATTCTCGTTGGTCCTTAAGGGAAATGGGAGTGGATTGTGGGTCTTGAAGAAGATCAGGTGAGTTTAGGGTGGTTTTGCGGGGAAATTCATAGTTTTTGGTGTTTTTTCTTCTGATTCAGTTCTTTTTTGGGGTGTTTTTGACGTGTTTTGGGGTTTCCGTTGGGTTTCGTTGAGTTCCTAATGGGTTTTATGGTGGTTGGGAGTGGACATTTGGATTTGGAGAACATCAGGTACGTTTAGAGTGGTTTTGGGATTGGATCCGTGCTTTTTGGGGTTTTCTTTGGTTTTGGGGGTGATCCTGTTCTTGTTTGGGGTGTTTTTGACGTGTTTTGTGGTCTCCGTTGGGTTTCGTTGGGTTTTCCGTGGTCATCATGGTGGAAAAGTGAAAATTGTGGGTTTTGGAGAACATCAGGTAGATTTAGGGTGTTTTTGGGGTGGATCTGTGGTTTTGGGGGATTTTGTTCCAGTTTTGGGGTGATCGAATTCATTTTTGGGGTGTTTCTGACGTGTTTTGGGTTCTTCGTTGGGTTTCGTTGTGTTTTCCGTTGTCATCATGGTGGAAAAGTGTAAATTGTGGGTTTTGGAGAACATCAGGTAGGTTTATGAGGACTTTTGGGGCAGATTCAAGGTTTTTAGGGTTTATTTCTGTTTTTTTTCTCTAGTGATCCAGTTGTTTTTCGATGTGTTTTTGACGTGTTTTGGGGTCTCCGTTGGGTTTCGTTGGGTTTTCCGTGGTCATTATGGTGGAAAATTTTAAATTGTGGGTATTGGAGAACATTGGGTAGCTTTAGGGTGGTTTTGGTGTGGATCTATGATTTTGAGGGTTTTTCTTCCAGTTTTGGGGGTGATCCCCGTTCTTGTTTGGGGTGTTTTTGGCCCTTTTTTGGTCTCCCTTGTGTTTCGTTCGTTTTCCGTGGTCATCATTGTGGAAAATGTTAAATTTTGGGTTTTGGAGAACATCAGGTAGGTTTAGTGTGGTTTTGGGGTGGATCTATGGTTTTTGTCATTTTCTTTCTTTTTTGAGGTGATCCCGTTCTTTTTTGGGGTGTTTTTGAGGTGTTTTGGGGTCTCCGTTGTGTTTCGTAGGTTTTCCATGGTCATCATTGTGGAAAAGGTTAAATTGTGGGTTTTGGAGAACATCAGGTAGGTTTAGGGTGGTTTTGGGGTGGATCTATATTTTTGGGGGTTTTATTTCTTTTTTGGGTGTTATCCCGTTCTTGCTTTGCGTGTTTTTGACTTGTTTTGGGGTCTCTGTTGTGTTTCGTTGGGTTCTTGTTGGTCATCATGTTGGAAAAGTGTAAATTGTGGGTTTTGGAGAACTTCAGGTAGGTTTAGGGGGACTTTTGGGGTGGATTCATGGTTTTTGGGGTTTTCTTCTTCTTTTTTTTTCTTCTGATCCATATGTTTTTTGGGGTGTTTTTGACGTGTTTTGGGGTCTCCGTTGGGTTTCGTTGGGTTTTCCGTTGGCATCATGGTGGAAAAGTGTAAATTGTGGGTTTTGGAGAACTTCAGGTAGGTTTAGGGGGACTTTTGGGGTGGATTCATGGTATTTGGGCTCTTCTTCCGTTTTTTGGGGTGATCCTGTTCTTTTTTGGGGTGTTTCTGGCGTGTTATGGGGTCTCCGTTGGGTTTTGTTGGGTTCTCATTGGTTATCATGGTGAAAAAGTGTAAATTGTGGGTTTTGGAGAACATCAGGTAGGTTTAGGGGGACTTTTGTGTTGGATCAATGGCTTTTAGGTTTTTCTTTCGGTTTTGGGGTTGATCCCGTTCTTTTTTGGGGTGTTTTTGACGTGTTTTGCGTTCTCCGTTGTGTTTCGTTGGGTTTTCCATTGTCATCATGTTGGAAAAGTGTAAATTTTGTGTTTTGGAGAACGTTAGGTAGGTTTAGGGTGGTTTTGGGATTGGATCCGTGATTTTTGGGGATTTTCTTTCAGTTTTGGAGGTGATCCCGTTCTTTTTTGGGTGTTTTTGACGTGTTTTGTGGTCTCCTTTGGGTTTTCGTTTGGTTCATGTTGGTCATCATGGTGGAAAAGTGTAAATTGTGGGTTTTGGGGAACATCAGGTAGGTTTAGGGGGACTTTTGGTGTGGATCTATGGCTTTTGGGGTATTCTTTCATTTTTAGGGGTTATCCCATTCTTGTTTTTTTTTTTTTTTTTTTTGACTTGTTTTGGGGTCTCTGATGGGTTTCGTTGGGTTCCTAATGGGCTTTACAGAGGTTGGGAGTGGATTGTACATTTAGGAGAACATCAGGTAGGTTTAAGGGTTTTTTTGGGGTTAAATCACATATTTTCTTCTGATCCGGTTCGATTTTGTTTTTTTTTTGAGGTGTTTTGGCGTTTCCGTTGCGTTTTGTTGAGTTCCTAATGGGTTTTATGGTGGTTGGGAGTGGACTTTGGGATTTGGAGAACATCAGGTAGGTTTAGGGTGGTTTTGGAATTGGATCCTTGGTTTTTGGGGATTTTCTTCCAGTTTTGGGGGTGATTCCGTTCTTGTTTGGGGTGTTTTAGACGTGTTTTTGGGTCTCCGTTGGGTTTCGTTGGGTTTTCCGTGGTCATTATGGTGGAAAATTTTAAATTGTGTGTTTTGGAGAACATCGGGTAGCTTTAGGGTGGTTTTGGTGTGGATCTATGATTTTGAGGGTTTTTCTTCCAATTTTGGGGTGATCCCTTTCTTTTTTGTTCTTTTTTTTGACTTGTTTTGGTTTCACCGTCAGGTTTCGTTGGGTTTTCCATGGTCATCATGGTGGAAAAGTGTAAATTGTGTGTTTTGGAGATCATCAGGTAGGTTTATGGGGACTTTTGGGGCAGATTCATGGGTTTTGGGGTTTTCTTCTGTTTTTTCTTCTGATCCATATGTTTTTTGGGGTGTTTTTGATGTGTTTTGTGGTCTCCGTTGGGTTTCGTTGGGTTTTCCATGGTCATCATAGTGGAAAAGTGTAAATTGTGGGTTTTGGAGAACATCAGGTAGGTTTAGGGGGACTTTTGGGGCAGATTCATGGTTTTTGGGGTTTTCTTCTGTTTTTTTGGGGGTGATCCTATTCATTTTTGGGTTGTTTTTGACGTGTTTTTGTGTCTCCGTTGGGTTTTGTTGGGTTTCGTAGGTCATAATGGTGGAAAAGTGTAAATTGTGGGTTTTGGAGAACATCAGGTAGGTTTAGGGTGGTTTTGGGTGGATCTATGATTTTGGGGGATTTTCTTCCAGTTTTGGGGTGATCCCGTTCTTGTTTGGGGTGTTTTGGCCCTTTTTTGGTCTCCCTTGTGTTTCGTTCGTTTTCCGTGGTCATCATTGTGGAAAATGTTAAATTTTGGGTTTTGGAGAACATCAGGTAGGTTTAGTGTGGTTTTGGGGTGGATCTATGGTTTTTGTCATTTTCTTTCTTTTTTGAGGTGATCCCGTTCTTTTTTGGGGTGTTTTTGAGGTGTTTTGGGGTCTCCGTTGTGTTTCGTAGGTTTTCCATGGTCATCATTGTGGAAAAGGTTAAATTGTGGGTTTTGGAGAACATCAGGTAGGTTTAGGGTGGTTTTGGGGTGGATCTATATTTTTGGGGGTTTTATTTCTTTTTTGGGTGTTATCCCGTTCTTGCTTTGCGTGTTTTTGACTTGTTTTGGGGTCTCTGTTGTGTTTCGTTGGGTTTTTGTTGGTCATCATGTTGGAAAAGTGTAAATTGTGGGTTTTGGATAACTTCAGGTAGGTTTAGGGGGACTTTTGGGGTGGATTCATGGTATTTGGGCTCTTCTTCTGGTTTTTTGGGGTGATCCTGTTCTTTTTTGGGGTGTTTCTGGCGTGTTATGGGGTCTCCGTTGGGTTTTGTTGGGTTCTCATTGGTTATCATGGTGAAAAAGTGTAAATTGTGGGTTTTGGAGAACATCAGGTAGGTTTAGGGGGACTTTTGTGTTGGATCAATGGCTTTTAGGTTTTTCTTTCGGTTTTGGGGTTGATCCCGTTCTTTTTTGGGGTGTTTTTTGCGTGTTTTGCGTTCTCCGTTGTGTTTCGTTGGGTTTTCCATTGTCATCATGTTGGAAAAGTGTAAATTTTGTGTTTTGGAGAACGTTAGGTAGGTTTAGGGTGGTTTTGGGATTGGATCCGTGATTTTTGGGGATTTTCTTTCAGTTTTGGAGGTGATCCCGTTCTTTTTTGGGGTGTTTTTGACGTGTTTTGTGGTCTCCGTTGGGTTTTCGTTTGGTTCATGTTGGTCATCATGGTGGAAAAGGGTAAATTGTGGGTTTTGGGGAACATCAGGTAGGTTTAGGGGGACTTTTGGTGTGGATCTATGGCTTTTGGGGTATTCTTTCATTTTTAGGGGTTATCCCATTCTTGTTTTGTTTTTTTTTTTTTTTTTGACTTGTTTTGGGGTCTCTGATGGGTTTCGTTGGGTTCCTAATGGGCTTTATAGAGGTTGGGAGTGGATTGTACATTTAGGAGAACATCAGGTAGGTTTAAGGGTTTTTTGGGGTTAAATCACATATTTTCTTCTGATCCGGTTCGCTTTTGTTTTTTTTTTTTTTTTGAGGTGTTTTGGCGTTTCCGTTGCGTTTTGTTGAGTTCCTAATGGGTTTTATGGTGGTTGGGAGTGGACTTTGGGATTTGGAGAACATCAGGTAGGTTTAGGGTGGTTTTGGAATTGGATCCTTGTTTTTTGGGGATTTTCTTCCAGTTTTGGGGGTGATTCCGTTCTTGTTTGGGGTGTTTTTGACGTGTTTTGGGGTCTCCGTTGGGTTTCGTTGGGTTTTCCGTGGTCATTATTGTGGAAAATTTTAAATTGTGTGTTTTGGAGAACATCGGGTAGCTTTAGGGTGGTTTTGGTGTGGATCTATGATTTTGAGGGTTTTTCTTCCAATTTTGGGGGTGATCCCTTTCTTTTTTGTTCTTTTTTTTGACTTGTTTTGGTTTCACCGTCAGGTTTCGTTGGGTTTTCCATGGTCATCATGGTGGAAAAGTGTAAATTGTGTGTTTTGGAGATCATCAGGTAGGTTTATGGGGACTTTTGGGGCAGATTCATGGGTTTTGGGGTTTTCTTCTGTTTTTTCTTCTGATCCATATGTTTTTTGGGGTGTTTTTGATGTGTTTTGGGGTCTCCGTTGGGTTTCGTTGGGTTTTCCATGGTCATCATAGTGGAAAAGTGTAAATTGTGGGTTTTGGAGAACATCAGGTAGGTTTAGGGGGACTTTTGGGGCAGATTCATGGTTTTTGGGGTTTTCTTCTGTTTTTTTGGGGGTGATCCTATTCATTTTTGGGTTGTTTTTGACGTGTTTTTGTGTCTCCGTTGGGTTTTGTTGGGTTTCGTAGGTCATAATGGTGGAAAAGTGTAAATTGTGGGTTTTGGAGAACATCAGGTAGGTTTAGGGTGGTTTTGGGTGGATCTATGATTTTGGGGGATTTTCTTCCAGTTTTGGGGTGATCCCGTTCTTGTTTGGGGTGTTTTTGGCCCTTTTTTGGTCTCCCTTGTGTTTCGTTCGTTTTCCGTGGTCATCATTGTGGAAAATGTTAAATTTTGGGTTTTGGAGAACATCAGGTAGGTTTAGTGTGGTTTTGGGGTGGATCTATGGTTTTTGTCATTTTCTTTCTTTTTTGAGGTGATCCCGTTCTTTTTTGGGGTGTTTTTGAGGTGTTTTGGGGTCTCCGTTGTGTTTCGTAGGTTTTCCATGGTCATCATTGTGGAAAAGGTTAAATTGTGGGTTTTGGAGAACATCAGGTAGGTTTAGGGTGGTTTTGGGGTGGATCTATATTTTTTGGGGTTTTATTTCTTTTTTGGGTGTTATCCCGTTCTTGCTTTGCGTGTTTTTGACTTGTTTTGGGGTCTCTGTTGTGTTTCGTTGGGTTCTTGTTGGTCATCATGTTGGAAAAGTGTAAATTGTGGGTTTTGGAGAACTTCAGGTAGGTTTAGGGGGACTTTTGGGGTGGATTCATGGTTTTTGGGGTTTTCTTCTTCTTTTTTTTTCTTCTGATCCATATGTTTTTTGGGGCGTTTTTGACGTGTTTTGGGGTCTCCGTTGGGTTTCGTTGGGTTTTCCGTTGGCATCATGGTGGAAAAGTGTAAATTGTGGGTTTTGGATAACTTCAGGTAGGTTTAGGGGGACTTTTGGGGTGGATTCATGGTATTTGGGCTCTTCTTCCGTTTTTTGGGGTGATCCTGTTCTTTTTTGGGGTGTTTCTGGCGTGTTATGGGGTCTCCGTTGGGTTTTGTTGGGTTCTCATTGGTCATCATGGTGAAAAAGTGTAAATTGTGGGTTTTGGAGAACGTCAGGTAGGTTTAGGGGGACTTTTGTGTTGGATCAATGGCTTTTAGGTTTTTCTTTCGGTTTTGGGGTTGATCCCGTTCTTTTTTGGGGTGTTTTTGACGTGTTTTGCGTTCTCCGTTGTGTTTCGTTGGGTTTTTCCATTGTCATCATGTTGGAAAAGTGTAAATTTTGTGTTTTGGAGAACGTTAGGTAGGTTTAGGGTGGTTTTGGGATTGGATCCGTGATTTTTGGGGATTTTCTTTCAGTTTTGGAGGTGATCCCGTTCTTTTTTGGGGTGTTTTTGACGTGTTTTGTGGTCTCCTTTGGGTTTTCGTTTGGTTCATGTTGGTCATCATGGTGGAAAAGGGTAAATTGTGGGTTTTGGGGAACATTAGGTAGGTTTAGGGGGACTTTTGGTGTGGATCTATGGCTTTTGGGGTATTCTTTCATTTTTAGGGGTTATCCCGTTCTTGTTTTGTTTTTTTTTTTTTTGACTTGTTTTGGGGTCTCTGATGGGTTTCGTTGGGTTCCTAATGGGCTTTATAGAGGTTGGGAGTGGATTGTACATTTAGGAGAACATCAGGTAGGTTTAAGGGTTTTTTTGGGGTTAAATCACATATTTTCTTCTGATCCAGTTCGCTTTTGTTTTTTTTTTTTGAGGTGTTTTGGCATTTCCGTTGCGTTTTGTTGAGTTCCTAATGGGTTTTATGGTGGTTGGGAGTGGACTTTGGGATTTGGAGAACATCAGGTAGGTTTAGGGTGGTTTTGGAATTGGATCCTTGTTTTTTGGGGATTTTCTTCCAGTTTTGGGGGTGATTCCGTTCTTGTTTGGGGTGTTTTTGACGTGTTTTGGGGTCTCCGTTGGGTTTCGTTGGGTTTTCCGTGGTCATTATGGTGGAAAATTTTAAATTGTGTGTTTTGGAGAACATCTGGTAGCTTTAGGGTGGTTTTGGTGTGGATCTATGATTTTGAGGGTTTTTCTTCCAATTTTGGGGGTGATCCCTTTCTTTTTTGTTCTTTTTTTTGACTTGTTTTGGTTTCACCGTCAGGTTTCGTTGGGTTTTCCATGGTCATCATGGTGGAAAAGTGTAAATTGTGTGTTTTGGAGATCATCAGGTAGGTTTATGGGGACTTTTGGGGCAGATTCATGGGTTTTGGGGTTTTCTTCTGTTTTTTCTTCTGATCCATATGTTTTTTGGGGTGTTTTTGATGTGTTTTGGGGTCTCCGTTGGGTTTCGTTGGGTTTTCCATGGTCATCATAGTGGAAAAGTGTAAATTGTGGTTTTTGGAGAACATCAGGTAGGTTTAGGGGGACTTTTGGGGCAGATTCATGGTTTTTGGGGTTTTCTTCTGTTTTTTTTGGGGGTGATCCTATTCATTTTTGGGTTGTTTTTGACGTGTTTTTGTGTCTCTGTTGGGTTTTGTTGGGTTCTCATTGGTCATCATGGTGAAAAAGTGTAAATTGTGGGTTTTGGAGAACATCAGGTAGGTTTAGGGTGGTTTTGTGTGGATCTATGATTTTGGGGGATTTTCTTCCAGTTTTGGGGTGATCCCGTTCTTGTTTGGGGTGTTTTTGGCCCTTTTTTGGTCTCCCTTGTGTTTCGTTCGTTTTCCGTGGTCATCATTGTGGAAAATGTTAAATTTTGGGTTTTGGAGAACATCAGGTAGGTTTAGTGTGGTTTTGGGGTGGATCTATGGTTTTTGTCATTTTCTTTCTTTTCTGAGGTGATCCCGTTCTTTTTTGGGGTGTTTTTGAGGTGTTTTGGGGTCTCCGTTGTGTTTCGTAGGTTTTCCATGGTCATCATTGTGGAAAAGGTTAAATTGTGGGTTTTGGAGAACATCAGGTAGGTTTAGGGTGTTTTTGGGGTGGATCTATATTTTTTGGGGTTTTATTTCTTTTTTGGGTGTTATCCCGTTCTTGCTTTGCGTGTTTTTGACTTGTTTTGGGGTCTCTGTTGTGTTTCGTTGGGTTTTTGTTGGTCATCATGTTGGAAAAGTGTAAATTGTGGGTTTTGGATAACTTCAGGTAGGTTTAGGGGGACTTTTGGGGTGGATTCATGGTATTTGGGCTCTTCTTCTGTTTTTTTGGGGTGATCCTGTTCTTTTTTGGGGTGTTTCTGGCGTGTTATGGGGTCTCCGTTGGGTTTTGTTGGGTTCTCATTGGTTATCATGGTGAAAAAGTGTAAATTGTGGGTTTTGGAGAACATCAGGTAGGTTTAGGGGGACTTTTGTGTTGGATCAATGGCTTTTAGGTTTTTCTTTCGGTTTTGGGGTTGATCCCGTTCTTTTTTGGGGTGTTTTTGACGTGTTTTGCGTTCTCCGTTGTGTTTCGTTGGGTTTTCCATTGTCATCATGTTGGAAAAGTGTAAATTTTGTGTTTTGGAGAACGTTAGGTAGGTTTAGGGTGGTTTTGGGATTGGATCCGTGATTTTTGGGGATTTTCTTTCAGTTTTGGAGGTGATCCCGTTCTTTTTTGGGGTGTTTTTGACGTGTTTTGTGGTCTCCTTTGGGTTTTCGTTTGGTTCATGTTGGTCATCATGGCGGAAAAGGGTAAATTGTGGGTTTTGGGGAACATCAGGTAGGTTTAGGGGGACTTCTGGTGTGGATCTATGGCTTTTGGGGTATTCTTTCATTTTTAGGGGTTATCCCGTTTTTGTTTTGTTTTCTTTTGACTTGTTTTGGGGTCCCCGATGGGTTTCGTTGGGTTCCTAATGGGCTTTATAGAGGTTGGGAGTGGATTGTACATTTAGGAGAACATCAGGTAGGTTTAAGGGTTTTTTTGGGGTTAAATCACATATTTTCTTCTGATCCGGTTCGCTTTTGTTTTTTTTTTTGAGGTGTTTTGGCATTTCCGTTGCGTTTTGTTGAGTTCCTAATGGGTTTTATGGTGGTTGGGAGTGGACTTTGGGATTTGGAGAACATCAGGTAGGTTTAGGGTGGTTTTGGAATTGGATCCTTGTTTTTTGGGGATTTTCTTCCAGTTTTGGGGGTGATTCCGTTCTTGTTTGGGGTGTTTTTGACGTGTTTTGGGGTCTCCGTTGGGTTTCGTTGGGTTTTCCGTGGTCATTATTGTGGAAAATTTTAAATTGTGTGTTTTGGAGAACATCGGGTAGCTTTAGGGTGGTTTTGGTGTGGATCTATGATTTTGAGGGTTTTTCTTCCAATTTTGGGGGTGATCCCTTTCTTTTTTGTTCTTTTTTTTGACTTGTTTTGGTTTCACCGTCAGGTTTCGTTGGGTTTTCCATGGTCATCATGTTGGAAAAGTGTAAATTGTGTGTTTTGGAGATCATCAGGTAGGTTTATGGGGACTTTTGGGGCAGATTCATGGGTTTTGGGGTTTTCTTCTGTTTTTTCTTCTGATCCATATGTTTTTTGGGGTGTTTTTGATGTGTTTTGGGGTCTCCATTGGGTTTCGTTGGGTTTTCCATGGTCATCATAGTGGAAAAGTGTAAATTGTGGGTTTTGGAGAACATCAGGTAGGTTTAGGGGGACTTTTGGGGCAGATTCATGGTATTTGAGGTTTTCTTCTGTTTTTTGGGGGGTGATCCTATTCATTTTTGGGTTGTTTTTGACGTGTTTTTGTGTCTCCGTTGGGTTTTGTTGGGTTTCGTAGGTCATAATGGTGGAAAAGTGTAAATTGTGGGTTTTGGAGAACATCAGGTAGGTTTAGGGTGGTTTTGTGTGGATCTATGATTTTGGGGGATTTTCTTCCAGTTTTGGGGTGATCCCGTTCTTGTTTGGGGTGTTTTTGGCCCTTTTTTGGTCTCCCTTGTGTTTCGTTCGTTTTCCGTGGTCATCATTGTGGAAAATGTTAAATTTTGGGTTTTGGAGAACATCAGGTAGGTTTAGGGTGGTTTTGGGGTGGATCTATGGTTTTTGTCATTTTCTTTCTTTTTTGAGGTGATCCCGTTCTTTTTTGGGGTGTTTTTGAGGTGTTTTGGGGTCTCCGTTGTGTTTCGTAGGTTTTCCATGGTCATCATTGTGGAAAAGGTTAAATTGTGGGTTTTGGAGAACATCAGGTAGGTTTAGGGTGGTTTTGGGGTGGATCTATATTTTTTGGGGTTTTATTTCTTTTTTGGGTGTTATCCCGTTCTTGCTTTGCGTGTTTTTGACTTGTTTTGGGGTCTCTGTTGTGTTTTGTTGGGTTTTTGTTGGTCATCATGTTGGAAAAGTGTAAATTGTGGGTTTTGGAGAACTTCAGGTAGGTTTAGGGGGACTTTTGGGGTGGATTCATGGTTTTTGGGGTTTTCTTCTTCTTTTTTTTTCTTCTGATCCATATGTTTTTTGGGGCGTTTTTGACGTGTTTTAGGGTCTCCGTTGGGTTTCGTTGGGTTTTCCGTTGGCATCATGGTGGAAAAGTGTAAATTGTGGGTTTTGGATAACTTCAGGTAGGTTTAGGGGGACTTTTGGGGTGGATTCATGGTATTTGGGCTCTTCTTCTGTTTTTTTGGGGTGATCCTGTTCTTTTTTGGGGTGTTTCTGGCGTGTTATGGGGTCTCCGTTGGGTTTTGTTGGGTTCTCATTGGTTATCATGGTGAAAAAGTGTAAATTGTGGGTTTTGGAGAACATCAGGTAGGTTTAGGGGGACTTTTGTGTTGGATCAATGGCTTTTAGGTTTTTCTTTCGGTTTTGGGGTTGATCCCGTTCTTTTTTGGGGTGTTTTTGACGTGTTTTGCGTTCTCCGTTGTGTTTCGTTGGGTTTTCCATTGTCATCATGTTGGAAAAGTGTAAATTTTGTGTTTTGGAGAACGTTAGGTAGGTTTAGGGTGGTTTTGGGATTGGATCCGTGATTTTTGGGGATTTTCTTTCAGTTTTGGAGGTGATCCCGTTCTTTTTTGGGGTGTTTTTGACGTGTTTTGTGGTCTCCTTTGGGTTTTCGTTTGGTTCATGTTGGTCATCATGGCGGAAAAGGGTAAATTGTGGGTTTTGGGGAACATCAGGTAGGTTTAGGGGGACTTCTGGTGTGGATCTATGGCTTTTGGGGTATTCTTTCATTTTTAGGGGTTATCCCGTTTTTGTTTTGTTTTCTTTTGACTTGTTTTGGGGTCCCCGATGGGTTTCGTTGGGTTCCTAATGGGCTTTATAGAGGTTGGGAGTGGATTGTACATTTAGGAGAACATCAGGTAGGTTTAAGGGTTTTTTTGGGGTTAAATCACATATTTTCTTCTGATCCGGTTCGCTTTTGTTTTTTTTTTTGAGGTGTTTTGGCATTTCCGTTGCGTTTTGTTGAGTTCCTAATGGGTTTTATGGTGGTTGGGAGTGGACTTTGGGATTTGGAGAACATCAGGTAGGTTTAGGGTGGTTTTGGAATTGGATCCTTGGTTTTTGGGGATTTTCTTCTAGTTTTGGGGGTGATTCCGTTCTTGTTTGGGGTGTTTTTGACGTGTTTTGGGGTCTCCGTTGGGTTTCGTTGGGTTTTCCGTGGTCATTATTGTGGAAAATTTTAAATTGTGTGTTTTGGAGAACATCGGGTAGCTTTAGGGTGGTTTTGGTGTGGATCTATGATTTTGAGGGTTTTTCTTCCAATTTTGGGGGTGATCCCTTTCTTTTTTGTTCTTTTTTTTGACTTGTTTTGGTTTCACCGTCAGGTTTCGTTGGGTTTTCCATGGTCATCATGGTGGAAAAGTGTAAATTGTGTGTTTTGGAGATCATCAGGTAGGTTTATGGGGACTTTTGGGGCAGATTCATGGGTTTTGGGGTTTTCTTCTGTTTTTTCTTCTGATCCATATGTTTTTTGGGGTGTTTTTGATGTGTTTTGGGGTCTCCATTGGGTTTCGTTGGGTTTTCCATGGTCATCATAGTGGAAAAGTGTAAATTGTGGGTTTTGGAGAACATCAGGTAGGTTTAGGGGGACTTTTGGGGCAGATTCATGGTTTTTGGGGTTTTCTTCTGTTTTTTTGGGGGTGATCCTATTCATTTTTGGGTTGTTTTTGACGTGTTTTTGTGTCTCCGTTGGGTTTTGTTGGGTTTCGTAGGTCATAATGGTGGAAAAGTGTAAATTGTGGGTTTTGGAGAACATCAGGTAGGTTTAGGGTGGTTTTGTGTGGATCTATGATTTTGGGGGATTTTCTTCCAGTTTTGGGGTGATCCCGTTCTTGTTTGGGGTGTTTTTGGCCCTTTTTTGGTCTCCCTTGTGTTTCGTTCGTTTTCCGTGGTCATCATTGTGGAAAATGTTAAATTTTGGGTTTTGGAGAACATCAGGTAGGTTTAGTGTGGTTTTGGGGTGGATCTATGGTTTTTGTCATTTTCTTTCTTTTTTGAGGTGATCCCGTTCTTTTTTGGGGTGTTTTTGAGGTGTTTTGGGGTCTCCGTTGTGTTTCGTAGGTTTTCCATGGTCATCATTGTGGAAAAGGTTAAATTGTGGGTTTTGGAGAACATCAGGTAGGTTTAAGGTGGTTTTGGGGTGGATCTATATTTTTTGGGGTTTTATTTCTTTTTTGGGTGTTATCCCGTTCTTGCTTTGCGTGTTTTTGACTTGTTTTGGGGTCTCTGTTGTGTTTTGTTGGGTTTTTGTTGGTCATCATGTTGGAAAAGTGTAAATTGTGGGTTTTGGAGAACTTCAGGTAGGTTTAGGGGGACTTTTGGGGTGGATTCATGGTTTTTGGGGTTTTCTTCTTCTTTTTTTTTCTTCTGATCCATATGTTTTTTGGGGCGTTTTTGACGTGTTTTGGGGTCTCCGTTGGGTTTCGTTGGGTTTTCCGTTGGCATCATGGTGGAAAAGTGTAAATTGTGGGTTTTGGATAACTTCAGGTAGGTTTAGGGGGACTTTTGGGGTGGATTCATGGTATTTGGGCTCTTCTTCTGTTTTTTTGGGGTGATCCTGTTCTTTTTTGGGGTGTTTCTGGCGTGTTATGGGGTCTCCGTTGGGTTTTGTTGGGTTCTCATTGGTTATCATGGTGAAAAAGTGTAAATTGTGGGTTTTGGAGAACATCAGGTAGGTTTAGGGGGGCTTTTGTGTTGGATCAATGGCTTTTAGGTTTTTCTTTCGGTTTTGGGGTTGATCCCGTTCTTTTTTGGGGTGTTTTTGACGTGTTTTGCGTTCTCCGTTGTGTTTCGTTGGGTTTTCCATTGTCATCATGTTGGAAAAGTGTAAATTTTGTGTTTTGGAGAACGTTAGGTAGGTTTAGGGTGGTTTTGGGATTGGATCCGTGATTTTTGGGGATTTTCTTTCAGTTTTGGAGGTGATCCCGTTCTTTTTTGGGGTGTTTTTGACGTGTTTTGTGGTCTCCTTTGGGTTTTCGTTTGGTTCATGTTGGTCATCATGGTGGAAAAGGGTAAATTGTGGGTTTTGGGGAACATCAGGTAGGTTTAGGGGGACTTTTGGTGTGGATCTATGGCTTTTGGGGTATTCTTTCATTTTTAGGGGTTATCCCGTTCTTGTTTTGTTTTTTTTTTTTTTTTTGACTTGTTTTGGGGTCTCTGATGGGTTTCGTTGGGTTCCTAATGGGCTTTACAGAGGTTGGGAGTGGATTGTACATTTAGGAGAACATCAGGTAGGTTTAAGGGTTTTTTTGGGGTTAAATCACATATTTTCTTCTGATCCGGTTCGCTTTTGTTTTTTTTTTTTTGAGGTGTTTTGGCGTTTCCGTTGCGTTTTGTTGAGTTCCTAATGGGTTTTATGGTGGTTGGGAGTGGACTTTGGGATTTGGAGAACATCAGGTAGGTTTAGGGTGGTTTTGGAATTGGATCCTTGTTTTTTGGGGATTTTCTTCCAGTTTTGGGGGTGATTCCGTTCTTGTTTGGGGTGTTTTTGACGTGTTTTTGGGTCTCCGTTGGGTTTCGTTGGGTTTTCCGTGGTCATTATTGTGGAAAATTTTAAATTGTGTGTTTTGGAGAACATCGGGTAGCTTTAGGGTGGTTTTGGTGTGGATCTATGATTTTGAGGGTTTTTCTTCCAATTTTGGGGGTGATCCCTTTCTTTTTTGTTCTTTTTTTTGACTTGTTTTGGTTTCACCGTCAGGTTTCGTTGGGTTTTCCATGGTCATCATGGTGGAAAAGTGTAAATTGTGTGTTTTGGAGATCATCAGGTAGGTTTATGGGGACTTTTGGGGCAGATTCATGGGTTTTGGGGTTTTCTTCTGTTTTTTCTTCTGATCCATATGTTTTTTGGGGTGTTTTTGATGTGTTTTGGGGTCTCCGTTGGGTTTCGTTGGGTTTTCCATGGTCATCATAGTGGAAAAGTGTAAATTGTGGGTTTTGGAGAACATCAGGTAGGTTTAGGGGGACTTTTGGGGCAGATTCATGGTATTTGAGGTTTTCTTCTGTTTTTTTGGGGGTGATCCTATTCATTTTTGGGTTGTTTTTGACGTGTTTTTGTGTCTCCGTTGGGTTTTGTTGGGTTTCGTAGGTCATAATGGTGGAAAAGTGTAAATTGTGGGTTTTGGAGAACATCAGGTAGGTTTAGGGTGGTTTTGTGTGGATCTATGATTTTGGGGGATTTTCTTCCAGTTTTGGGGTGATCCCGTTCTTGTTTGGGGTGTTTTTGGCCCTTTTTTGGTCTCCCTTGTGTTTCGTTCGTTTTCCGTGGTCATCATTGTGGAAAATGTTAAATTTTGGGTTTTGGAGAACATCAGGTAGGTTTAGTGTGGTTTTGGGGTGGATCTATGGTTTTTGTCATTTTCTTTCTTTTTTGAGGTGATCCCGTTCTTTTTTTGGGGTGTTTTTGAGGTGTTTTGGGGTCTCCGTTGTGTTTCGTAGGTTTTCCATGGTCATCATTGTGGAAAAGGTTAAATTGTGGGTTTTGGAGAACATCAGGTAGGTTTAAGGTGGTTTTGGGGTGGATCTATATTTTTTGGGGTTTTATTTCTTTTTTGGGTGTTATCCCGTTCTTGCTTTGCGTGTTTTTGACTTGTTTTGGGGTCTCTGTTGTGTTTCGTTGGGTTTTTGTTGGTCATCATGTTGGAAAAGTGTAAATTGTGGGTTTTGGATAACTTCAGGTAGGTTTAGGGGGACTTTTGGGGTGGATTCATGGTATTTGGGCTCTTCTTCTGTTTTTTTGGGGTGATCCTGTTCTTTTTTGGGGTGTTTCTGGCGTGTTATGGGGTCTCCGTTGGGTTTTGTTGGGTTCTCATTGGTTATCATGGTGAAAAAGTGTAAATTGTGGGTTTTGGAGAACATCAGGTAGGTTTAGGGGGACTTTTGTGTTGGATCAATGGCTTTTAGGTTTTTCTTTCGGTTTTGGGGTTGATCCCGTTCTTTTTTGGGGTGTTTTTGACGTGTTTTGCGTTCTCCGTTGTGTTTCGTTGGGTTTTCCATTGTCATCATGTTGGAAAAGTGTAAATTTTGTGTTTTGGAGAACGTTAGGTAGGTTTAGGGTGGTTTTGGGATTGGATCCGTGATTTTTGGGGATTTTCTTTCAGTTTTGGAGGTGATCCCGTTCTTTTTTGGGGTGTTTTTGACGTGTTTTGTGGTCTCCTTTGGGTTTTCGTTTGGTTCATGTTGGTCATCATGGTGGAAAAGGGTAAATTGTGGGTTTTGGGGAACATCAGGTAGGTTTAGGGGGACTTTTGGTGTGGATCTATGGCTTTTGGGGTATTCTTTCATTTTTAGGGGTTATCCCGTTCTTGTTTTGTTTTTTTTTTTTTTTTTGACTTGTTTTGGGGTCTCTGATGGGTTTCGTTGGGTTCCTAATGGGCTTTACAGAGGTTGGGAGTGGATTGTACATTTAGGAGAACATCAGGTAGGTTTAAGGGTTTTTTTGGGGTTAAATCACATATTTTCTTCTGATCCGGTTCGCTTTTGTTTTTTTTTTTTTTTGAGGTGTTTTGGCGTTTCCGTTGCGTTTTGTTGAGTTCCTAATGGGTTTTATGGTGGTTGGGAGTGGACTTTGGGATTTGGAGAACATCAGGTAGGTTTAGGGTGGTTTTGGAATTGGATCCTTGGTTTTTGGGGATTTTCTTCCAGTTTTGGGGGTGATTCCGTTCTTGTTTGGGGTGTTTTTGACGTGTTTTGGGGTCTCCGTTGGGTTTCGTTGGGTTTTCCGTGGTCATTATTGTGGAAAATTTTAAATTGTGTGTTTTGGAGAACATCGGGTAGCTTTAGGGTGGTTTTGGTGTGGATCTATGATTTTGAGGGTTTTTCTTCCAATTTTGGGGGTGATCCCTTTCTTTTTTGTTCTTTTTTTTGACTTGTTTTGGTTTCACCGTCAGGTTTCGTTGGGTTTTCCATGGTCATCATGGTGGAAAAGTGTAAATTGTGTGTTTTGGAGATCATCAGGTAGGTTTATGGGGACTTTTGGGGCAGATTCATGGGTTTTGGGGTTTTCTTCTGTTTTTTCTTCTGATCCATATGTTTTTTGGGGTGTTTTTGATGTGTTTTGGGGTCTCCGTTGGGTTTCGTTGGGTTTTCCATGGTCATCATTGTGGAAAAGGTTAAATTGTGGGTTTTGGAGAACATCAGGTAGGTTTAAGGTGGTTTTGGGGTGGATCTATATTTTTGGGGGTTTTATTTCTTTTTTGGGTGTTATCCCGTTCTTGCTTTGCGTGTTTTTGACTTGTTTTGGGGTCTCTGTTGTGTTTCGTTGGGTTTTTGTTGGTCATCATGTTGGAAAAGTGTAAATTGTGGGTTTTGGATAACTTCAGGTAGGTTTAGGGGGACTTTTGGGGTGGATTCATGGTATTTGGGCTCTTCTTCTGTTTTTTTGGGGTGATCCTGTTCTTTTTTGGGGTGTTTCTGGCGTGTTATGGGGTCTCCGTTGGGTTTTGTTGGGTTCTCATTGGTTATCATGGTGAAAAAGTGTAAATTGTGGGTTTTGGAGAACATCAGGTAGGTTTAGGGGGACTTTTGTGTTGGATCAATGGCTTTTAGGTTTTTCTTTCGGTTTTGGGGTTGATCCCGTTCTTTTTTGGGGTGTTTTTGACGTGTTTTGCGTTCTCCGTTGTGTTTCGTTGGGTTTTCCATTGTCATCATGTTGGAAAAGTGTAAATTTTGTGTTTTGGAGAACGTTAGGTAGGTTTAGGGTGGTTTTGGGATTGGATCCGTGATTTTTGGGGATTTTCTTTCAGTTTTGGAGGTGATCCCGTTCTTTTTTGGGGTGTTTTTGACGTGTTTTGTGGTCTCCTTTGGGTTTTCGTTTGGTTCATGTTGGTCATCATGGCGGAAAAGGGTAAATTGTGGGTTTTGGGGAACATCAGGTAGGTTTAGGGGGACTTTTGGTGTGGATCTATGGCTTTTGGGGTATTCTTTCATTTTTAGGGGTTATCCCGTTCTTGTTTTGTTTTTTTTTTTTTTTTGACTTGTTTTGGGGTCTCTGATGGGTTTCGTTGGGTTCCTAATGGGCTTTACAGAGGTTGGGAGTGGATTGTACATTTAGGAGAACATCAGGTAGGTTTAAGGGTTTTTTTGGGGTTAAATCACATATTTTCTTCTGATCCGGTTCGCTTTTGTTTTTTTTTTTTTTTGAGGTGTTTTGGCGTTTCCGTTGCGTTTTGTTGAGTTCCTAATGGGTTTTATGGTGGTTGGGAGTGGACTTTGGGATTTGGAGAACATCAGGTAGGTTTAGGGTGGTTTTGGAATTGGATCCTTGGTTTTTGGGGATTTTCTTCCAGTTTTGGGGGTGATTCCGTTCTTGTTTGGGGTGTTTTTGACGTGTTTTGGGGTCTCCGTTGGGTTTCGTTGGGTTTTCCGTGGTCATTATTGTGGAAAATTTTAAATTGTGTGTTTTGGAGAACATCGGGTAGCTTTAGGGTGGTTTTGGTGTGGATCTATGATTTTGAGGGTTTTTCTTCCAATTTTGGGGGTGATCCCTTTCTTTTTTGTTCTTTTTTTTGACTTGTTTTGGTTTCACCGTCAGGTTTCGTTGGGTTTTCCATGGTCATCATGGTGGAAAAGTGTAAATTGTGTGTTTTGGAGATCATCAGGTAGGTTTATGGGGACTTTTGGGGCAGATTCATGGGTTTTGGGGTTTTCTTCTGTTTTTTTCTTCTGATCCATATGTTTTTTGGGGTGTTTTTGATGTGTTTTGGGGTCTCCGTTGGGTTTCGTTGGGTTTTCCATGGTCATCATAGTGGAAAAGTGTAAATTGTGGGTTTTGGAGAACATCAGGTAGGTTTAGGGGGACTTTTGGGGCAGATTCATGGTATTTGAGGTTTTCTTCTGTTTTTTTGGGGGTGATCCTATTCATTTTTGGGTTGTTTTTGACGTGTTTTTGTGTCTCCGTTGGGTTTTGTTGGGTTTCGTAGGTCATAATGGTGGAAAAGTGTAAATTGTGGGTTTTGGAGAACATCAGGTAGGTTTAGGGTGGTTTTGGGTGGATCTATGATTTTGGGGGATTTTCTTCCAGTTTTGGGGTGATCCCGTTCTTGTTTGGGGTGTTTTTGGCCCTTTTTTGGTCTCCCTTGTGTTTCGTTCGTTTTCCGTGGTCATCATTGTGGAAAATGTTAAATTTTGGGTTTTGGAGAACATCAGGTAGGTTTAGGGTGGTTTTGGGGTGGATCTATGGTTTTTGTCATTTTCTTTCTTTTTTGAGGTGATCCCGTTCTTTTTTTGGGGTGTTTTTGAGGTGTTTTGGGGTCTCCGTTGTGTTTCGTAGGTTTTCCATGGTCATCATTGTGGAAAAGGTTAAATTGTGGGTTTTGGAGAACATCAGGTAGGTTTAAGGTGGTTTTGGGGTGGATCTATATTTTTGGGGGTTTTATTTCTTTTTTGGGTGTTATCCCGTTCTTGCTTTGCGTGTTTTTGACTTGTTTTGGGGTCTCTGTTGTGTTTCGTTGGGTTCTTGTTGGTCATCATGTTGGAAAAGTGTAAATTGTGGGTTTTGGATAACTTCAGGTAGGTTTAGGGGGACTTTTGGGGTGGATTCATGGTATTTGGGCTCTTCTTCTGTTTTTTTTGGGGTGATCCTGTTCTTTTTTGGGGTGTTTCTGGCGTGTTATGGGGTCTCCGTTGGGTTTTGTTGGGTTCTCATTGGTTATCATGGTGAAAAAGTGTAAATTGTGGGTTTTGGAGAACATCAGGTAGGTTTAGGGGGACTTTTGTGTTGGATCAATGGCTTTTAGGTTTTTCTTTCGGTTTTGGGGTTGATCCCGTTCTTTTTTGGGGTGTTTTTGACGTGTTTTGCGTTCTCCGTTGTGTTTCGTTGGGTTTTCCATTGTCATCATGTTGGAAAAGTGTAAATTTTGTGTTTTGGAGAACGTTAGGTAGGTTTAGGGTGGTTTTGGGATTGGATCCGTGATTTTTGGGGATTTTCTTTCAGTTTTGGAGGTGATCCCGTTCTTTTTTGGGGTGTTTTTGACGTGTTTTGTGGTCTCCTTTGGGTTTTCGTTTGGTTCATGTTGGTCATCATGGTGGAAAAGGGTAAATTGTGGGTTTTGGGGAACATCAGGTAGGTTTAGGGGGACTTTTGGTGTGGATCTATGGCTTTTGGGGTATTCTTTCATTTTTAGGGGTTATCCCGTTCTTGTTTTGTTTTTTTTTTTTTTGACTTGTTTTGGGGTCTCTGATGGGTTTCGTTGGGTTCCTAATGGGCTTTACAGAGGTTGGGAGTGGATTGTACATTTAGGAGAACATCAGGTAGGTTTAAGGGTTTTTTTGGGGTTAAATCACATATTTTCTTCTGATCCGGTTCGCTTTTGTTTTTTTTTTTTTGAGGTGTTTTGGCGTTTCCGTTGCGTTTTGTTGAGTTCCTAATGGGTTTTATGGTGGTTGGGAGTGGACTTTGGGATTTGGAGAACATCAGGTAGGTTTAGGGTGGTTTTGGAATTGGATCCTTGTTTTTTGGGGATTTTCTTCCAGTTTTGGGGGTGATTCCTTTCTTGTTTGGGGTGTTTTTGACGTGTTTTTGGGTCTCCGTTGGGTTTCGTTGGGTTTTCCGTGGTCATTATTGTGGAAAATTTTAAATTGTGTGTTTTGGAGAACATCGGGTAGCTTTAGGGTGGTTTTGGTGTGGATCTATGATTTTGAGGGTTTTTCTTCCAATTTTGGGGGTGATCCCTTTCTTTTTTGTTCTTTTTTTTGACTTGTTTTGGTTTCACCGTCAGGTTTCGTTGGGTTTTCCATGGTCATCATGGTGGAAAAGTGTAAATTGTGTGTTTTGGAGATCATCAGGTAGGTTTATGGGGACTTTTGGGGCAGATTCATGGTTTTTGGGGTTTTCTTCTGTTTTTTGGGGGTGATCCTATTCATTTTTGGGTTGTTTTTGACGTGTGTTTGTGTCTCCGTTGGGTTTTGTTGGGTTTCGTAGGTCATAATGGTGGAAAAGTGTAAATTGTGGGTTTTGGAGAACATCAGGTAGGTTTAGGGTGGTTTTGTGTGGATCTATGATTTTGGGGGATTTTCTTCCAGTTTTGGGGTGATCCCGTTCTTGTTTGGGGTGTTTTGGCCCTTTTTTGGTCTCCCTTGTGTTTCGTTCGTTTTCCGTGGTCATCATTGTGGAAAATGTTAAATTTTGGGTTTTGGAGAACATCAGGTAGGTTTAGTGTGGTTTTGGGGTGGATCTATGGTTTTTTGTCATTTTCTTTCTTTTTTGAGGTGATCCCGTTCTTTTTTGGGGTGTTTTTGAGGTGTTTTGGGGTCTCCGTTGTGTTTCGTAGGTTTTCCATGGTCATCATTGTGGAAAAGGTTAAATTGTGGGTTTTGGAGAACATCAGGTAGGTTTAGGGTGGTTTTGGGGTGGATCTATATTTTTTGGGGTTTTATTTCTTTTTTGGGTGTTATCCCGTTCTTGCTTTGCGTGTTTTTGACTTGTTTTGGGGTCTCTGTTGTGTTTCGTTGGGTTCTTGTTGGTCATCATGTTGGAAAAGTGTAAATTGTGGGTTTTGGATAACTTCAGGTAGGTTTAGGGGGACATTTGGGGTGGATTCATGGTATTTGGACTCTTCTTCCATTTTTTGGGGTGATCCTGTTCTTTTTTGGGGTGTTTCTGGCGTGTTATGGGGTCTCCGTTGGGTTTTGTTGGGTTCTCATTGGTTATCATGGTGAAAAAGTGTAAATTGTGGGTTTTGGAGAACTTCAGGTAGGTTTAGGGGGACTTTTGGGGTGGATTCATGGTTTTTGGGGTTTTCTTCTTCTTTTTTTTCTTCTGATCCATATGTTTTTTGGGGCGTTTTTGACGTGTTTTGGGGTCTCCGTTGGGTTTTGTTGGGTTTCGTAGGTCATAATGGTGGAAAAGTGTAAATTGTGGGTTTTGGAGAACATC
>NW_028136941.1:0-34111 GCF_965140915.1 Aythya marila | reverse complement strand
GTAAATTGTGGGTTTTGGAGAACATCAGGTAGGTGTAGGGTGGTTTTGGGGTGGATCTATGGTTTTGGCGTATTTTCTTCCATTTTTTGGGGGTGATGCCGATATTTTTTGGGGTGTTTTTGACGTGTTTTGGGGTCTCCATTAGGTTTTGTTGGGTTCTTGTTTGTCATTATGTTAAATAGGAGTGGATTGTGGGTTTTGGAGAAGATCAGGTAGGTGTAGGGTGGTTTTGGGGTGGATCTATGGTTTTGGCGTATTTTCTTCCAGTTTTGGGGATGATGCCGATATTTGTTGGGGTGTTTTTGACGTGTTTTGGGGTCTCCATTAGGTTTTGTTGGGTTCTTGTTTGTCATTATGTTAAATAGGAGTGGATTGTGGGTTTTGGAGAAGATCAGGTAGGTTTAGGGTGGTTTTGGGGTGGATCTATGGTTTTGGCGGATTTTCTTCCAGTTTTGGGGGTGATGCCGTTCTTGTTTGGGGTGTTTTTGACGTTTTTTGGGGTCTCTGTTGGGTTTTGTTGGGTTCTCGTTGGTCATCGTGTTGGAAAAGTGTAAATTGTGGGTTTTGGAGAACATCAGGTAGGTGTAGGGTGGTTTTGGGGTGGATCTATGGTTTTGGCGGATTTTCTTCCAGTTTTGGGGGTGATGCCGTTCTTGTTTGGGGTGTTTTTGACGTTTTTTGGGGTCTCTGTTGGGTTTTGTTGGGTTCTCGTTGGTCATCGTGTTGGAAAAGGGTAAATTGTGGGTTTTGGAGGACATCAGTTAGGTTTAGGGTGGTTTTGGGGTGGATATATGGTACTCAGTTTTTTTTTTTTTTTTTTGGGGGGGGGGGGATGATCCTGGACTTTTTGTGTTGTTTTTGACGTGTTTTGGGGTCTCCGTTGTGTTTCATTTGGTTTTCCATGGTCATCGTGTTGTAAAAGGGTAAATTGTGGGTTTTGGAGAACTTCAGGTAGGTTTAGGGGGACTTTTCGCGTGGATTCATGGTATTTGGGGTTTTCTTCTATTTTGGAGAGTGATCCTCTCCTTTCTTCGTGTGATTTTGAAGTGTTTTGGGGTTTCCGTTGCGTTTTGTTGAGTTCCTAATGCGTTTTATGTTGGTTGGGAGTGTGCTTTGGGATTAGGAGAACATCAGGTGGGTTTAGGGTAGTTTTGGGGTGGATCTATGGTTTTGGCGGGTTTTCTTCCAGTTTTGGGGGTGATGCCGATATTTTTTGGGGTGTTTTTGACGTGTTTTGGGGTCTCCATTAGGTTTTGTTGTGTTCTTGTTTGTCATTATGTTAAATAGGTGTGGATTGTGGGTTTTGGAGAACATCAGGTAGGTTTAGGGAGGTTTTGGGGTGGATCTATGGTTTTGGCGGATTTTCTTCGAGTTTTGGGGGTGATGCCGTTCTTGTTTGGGGTGTTTTTGACGTTTTTTGGGGTCTCTGTTGGGTTTTGTTGGGTTCTCGTTGGACATCGTGTTGGAAAAGTGTAAATTGTGGGTTTTGGAGAAGATCAGGTAGGTTTAGGGTGGTTTTGGGGTGGATCGATCTGTGTTTTTGGGGGATTTTTTTCCAGTTTTGGGGGTGATGCCGTTTTGTTTGGTGTGTTTTTGACGTGTTTTGGCGTCTCCATTGGGTTTTGTTGGGTTCTCGTTGGTCATATGTTAAAAGGTGTGAATTGTGGGTTTTGGAGAACATCAGTTAGGTTTCGGGTGGTTTTGGGGTGGATCTATGGTTTTGGCGGATTTTCTTCCAGTTTTGGGGGTGATGCCGTTCTTGTTTGGGGTGTTTTTGACGTTTTTTGGGGTCTCTGTTGGGTTTTGTTGTGTTCTCGTTGGTCATCGTGTTGGAAAAGTGTAAATTGTGGGTTTTGGAGAAGATCAGGTAGGTTTAGGGTGGTTTTGGGGTGGATCTATGGTTTTGGTGTATTTTCTTCCAGTTTTGGGGGTGATGCCGATATTTTTTGGGGTGTTTTTGACGTGTTTTGGGGTCTCCATTAGGTTTTGTTGTGTTCTTGTTTGTCATTATGTTAAATAGGAGTGGATTGTGGGTTTTGGAGAACATCAGGTAGGTGTAGGGTGGTTTTTGGGGTGGATCTATGGTTTTGGCGGATTTTCTTCGAGTTTTGGGGGTGATGCCGTTCTTGTTTGGGGTGTTTTTGACGTGTTTTGGGGTCTCCATTAGGTTTTGTTGTGTTCTTGTTTGTCATTATGTGAAATAGGAGTGGATTGTGGGTTTTGGAGAAGATCAGGTAGGTTTAGGGTGGTTTTGGGGTGGATCTATGGTTTTGGCGGATTTTCTTCGAGTTTTGGGGGTGATGCCGTTCTTGTTTGGGGTGTTTTTGACGTTTTTTGGGGTCTCTGTTGGGTTTTGTTTGGTTCGCGTTGGTCATCGTGTTGGAAAAGTGTAAATTGTGGGTTTTGGAGAAGATCAGGTAGGTTTAGGGTGGTTTTGGAGTGGATCTATGGTTTTGGTGTATTTTCTTCGGGTTTTGGGGGTGATGCCGATATTTGTTGGGGTGTTTTTGACGTGTTTTGGGGTCTCCATTAGGTTTTGTTGGGTTCTTGTTTGTCATTATGTTAAATAGGAGTGGATTGTGGGTTTTGGAGAACATCAGGTAGGTTTCGGGTGGTTTTGGGGTGGATCTATGGTTTTGGCGGATTTTCTTCTAGTTTTGGGGGTGATGCCATTCTTGTTTGGGGTGTTTTTGACGTTTTTTGGGGTCTCTGTTGGGTTTTGTTGTCTTCTCGTTGGTCATCATGGTGGAAAAGTGTAAATTGTGGGTTTTGGAGAAGATCAGGTAGGTTTAGGGTGGTTTTGGGGTGGATCTATGGTTTTGGTGTATTTTCTTCGGGTTTTGGGGGTGATGCCGATATTTGTTGGGGTGTTTTTGACGTGTTTTGGGGTCTCCATTAGGTTTTGTTGGGTTCTTGTTTGTCATTATGTTAAATAGGAGTGGATTGTGGGTTTTGGAGAACATCAGGTAGGTGCTGGGTGGTTTTGGGGTGGATCTATGGTTTTGGCGGATTTTCTTCGAGTTTTGGGGGTGATGCCGTTCTTGTTTGGGGTGTTTTTGACGTTTTCTGGGGTCTCTGTTGGGTTTTGTTGGGTTCTCGTTGGTCATCGTGTTGGAAAAGTGTAAATTGTGGGTTTTGGAGAAGATCAGGTAGGTTTCGGGTGGTTTTGGGGTGGATCTATGGTTTTGGCGGATTTTCTTCCAGTTTTGGGGGTGATGCCGTTCTTGTTTGGGGTGTTTTTGACGTTTTTTGGGGTCTCTGTTGGGTTTTGTTGGGTTCTCGTTGGTCATCGTGTTGGAAAAGTGTAAATTGTGGGTTTTGGAGGACATCAGTTAGGTTTAGGGTGGTTTTGGGGTGGATATATGGTACTCAGTTTTTTTTTTTTTTTTTTTTTTTGGGGGGGGGGGATGATCCTGGACTTTTTGTGTTGTTTTTGACGTGTTTTGGGGTCTCCGTTGTGTTTCATTTGGTTTTCCATGGTCATCGTGTTGTAAAAGGGTAAATTGTGGGTTTTGGAGAACTTCAGGTAGGTTTAGGGGGACTTTTCGCGTGGATTCATGGTATTAGGGGTTTTCTTCTATTTTGGAGAGCGATCCTCTCCTTTCTTCGTGTGATTTTGAAGTGTTTTGGGGTTTCCGTTGCGTTTTGTTGAGTTCCTAATGCGTTTTATGTTGGTTGGGAGTGTGCTTTGGGATTAGGAGAACATCAGGTGGGTTTAGGGTAGTTTTGGGGTGGATCTATGGTTTTGGCGGGTTTTCTTCCAGTTTTGGGGGTGATGCCGATATTTTTTGGGGTGTTTTTGACGTGTTTTGGGGTCTCCATTAGGTTTTGTTGTGTTCTTGTTTGTCATTATGTTAAATAGGTGTGGATTGTGGGTTTTGGAGAACATCAGGTAGGTTTAGGGTGGTTTTGGGGTGGATCTATGGTTTTGGCGGATTTTCTTCCAGTTTTGGGGGTGATGCCATTTTTGTTTGGGGTGTTTTTTAAGGTTTTTGGGGTCTCTGTTGGGTCTTGTTGGGTTCTCGTTGGTCATCTTGTTGGAAAAGTGTAAATTGTGGGTTTTGGAGAACATCAGGTAGGTTTAGGGTGGTTTTGGTGTGGATCTATGGTTTTGGCGTATTGTCTTCCAGTTTTGGGGGTGATGCCGATATTTGTTGGGGTGTTTTTGACGTGTTTTGGGTTCTCCATTGGGTTTTGTTGGGTTCTCGTTGGTCATTATGTTAAATAGGAGTGGATTGTGGGTTTTGGAGAACATCAGGTAGGTTTCGGGTGGTTTTGGGGTGGATCTATGGTTTTGGCGGATTTTCTTCCAGTTTTGGGGGTGATGCCGTTCTTGTTTGGGGTGTTTTTGACGTTTTTTGGGGTCTCTGTTGGGTTTTGTTGGGTTCTCGTTGGTCATCGTGTTGGAAAAGTGTAAAATGTGGGTTTTGGAGAACATCAGGTAGGTGTAGGGTGGTTTTGGGGTGGATCTATTGTTTTGGCGGATTTTCTTCCAGTTTTGGGGGTGATGCCGATATTTTTTGGGGTGTTTTTGACGTGTTTTGGGGTCTCCATTAGGTTTTGTTGTGTTCTTGTTTGTCATTATGTTAAATAGGAGTGGATTGTGGGTTTTGGAGAACATCAGGTAGGTGTAGGGTGGTTTTGGGGTGGATCTATGGTTTTGGCGGATTTTCTTCGAGTTTTGGGGGTGATGCCGTTCTTGTTTGGGGTGTTTTTGACGTGTTTTGGGGTCTCCATTAGGTTTTGTTGTGTTCTTGTTTGTCATTATGTGAAATAGGAGTGGATTGTGGGTTTTGGAGAAGATCAGGTAGGTTTCGGGTGGTTTTGGGGTGGATCTATGGTTTTGGCGGATTTTCTTCGAGTTTTGGGGTGATGCCGTTCTTGTTTGGGGTGTTTTTGACGTTTTTTGGGGTCTCTGTTTGGTTTTGTTTGGTTCTCGTTGGTCATCGTGTTGGAAAAGTGTAAATTGTGGGTTTTGGAGAAGATCAGGTAGGTTTAGGGTGGTTTTGGGGTGGATCTATGGTTTTGGTGTATTTTCTTCGGGTTTTGGGGGTGATGCCGATATTTGTTGGGGTGTTTTTGACGTGTTTTGGGGTCTCCATTAGGTTTTGTTGGGTTCTTGTTTGTCATTATGTTAAATAGGAGTGGATTGTGGGTTTTGGAGAAGATCAGGTAGGTTTCGGGTGGTTTTGGGGTGGATCTATGGTTTTGGCGGATTTTCTTCGAGTTTTGGGGGTGATGCCGTTCTTGTTTGGGGTGTTTTTGACGTTTTTTGGGGTCTCTGTTGGGTTTTGTTGGGTTCTCGTTGGTCATCGTGTTGGAAAAGTGTAAATTGTGGGTTTTGGAGAACATCAGGTAGGTGTAGGGTGGTTTTGGGGTGGATCTATGGTTTTGGCGGATTTTCTTCCAGTTTTGGGGGTGATGCCGTTCTTGTTTGGGGTGTTTTTGACGTTTTTGGGGTCTCTGTTGGGTTTTGTTGGGTTCTCGTTGGTCATCGTGTTGGAAAAGTGTAAATTGTGGGTTTTGGAGGACATCAGTTAGGTTTAGGGTGGTTTTGGGGTGGATATATGGTAATCAGTTTTTTTTTTTTTTTTTTTTTGGGGGGGGGGGGATGATCCTGGACTTTTTGTGTTGTTTTTGACGTGTTTTGGGGTCTCCGTTGTGTTTCATTTGGTTTTCCATGGTCATCGTGTTGTAAAAGGGTAAATTGTGGGTTTTGGAGAACTTCAGGTAGGTTTAGGGGGACTTTTCGCGTGGATTCATGGTATTTGGGGTTTTCTTCTATTTTGGAGAGTGATCCTCTCCTTTCTTCGGGTGATTTTGAAGTGTTTTGGGGTTTCCGTTGCGTTTTGTTGAGTTCCTAATGTGTTTTATGTTGGTTGGGAGTGTGCTTTGGGATTAGGAGAACATCAGGTGGGTTTAGGGTAGTTTTGGGGTGGATCTATGGTTTTGGCGGGTTTTCTTCCAGTTTTGGGGGTGATGCCGATATTTTTTGGGGTGTTTTTGACGTGTTTTGGGGTCTCCATTAGGTTTTGTTTTGTTCTTTTTTCATTATGTTAAATAGGTGTGGATTGTGGGTTTTGGAGAACATCAGGTAGGTTTAGGGTGGTTTTGGGGTGGATCTATGGTTTTGGCGGATTTTCTTCGAGTTTTGGGGGTGATGCCGTTCTTGTTTGGGGTGTTTTTGACGTTTTTTGGGGTCTCTGTTGGGTTTTGTTGGGTTCTCGTTGGACATCGTGTTGGAAAAGGGTAAATTGTTGGTTTTGGAGAAGATCAGGTAGGTTTAGGGTGGTTTTGGGGTGGATCTATGGTTTTGGCGGATTTTCTTCCAGTTTTGGGGGTGATGCCATTTTTGTTTGGGGTGTTTTTTAAGGTTTTTGGGGTCTCTGTTGGGTCTTGTTGGGTTCTCGTTGGTCATCTTGTTGGAAAAGTGTAAATTGTGGGTTTTGGAGAAGATCAGGTAGGTTTAGGGTGGTTTTGGGGTGGATCTATGGTTTTGGCGGATTTTCTTCCTTTTTTGGGGGTGATGCCGATATTTGTTGGGGTGTTTTTGACGTGTTTTGGGTTCTCCATTGGGTTTTGTTGGGTTTTCGTTGGTCATTATGTTAAATAGGTGTGGATTGTGGGTTTTGGAGAACATCAGGTAGGTTTAGGGTGGTTTTGGGGTGGATCTATGGTTTTGGCGGATTTTCTTCCAGTTTTGGGGGTGATGCCGATATTTTTTGGGGTGTTTTTGACGTGTTTTGGGGTCTCCATTAGGTTTTGTTGTGTTCTTGTTTGTCATTATGTTAAATAGGAGTGGATTGTGGGTTTTGGAGAAGATCAGGTAGGTGTAGGGTGGTTTTGGGGTGGATCTATGGTTTTGGCGGATTTTCTTCGAGTTTTGGGGGTGATGCCGTTCTTGTTTGGGGTGTTTTGACGTTTTTTGGGGTCTCTGTTGGGTTTTGTTTGGTTCTCGTTGGTCATCGTGTTGGAAAAGTGTAAATTGTGGGTTTTGGAGAAGATCAGGTAGGTTTAGGGTGGTTTTGGGGTGGATCTATGGTTTTGGTGTATTTTCTTCGGGTTTTGGGGGTGATGCCGATATTTGTTGGGTGTTTTTGACGTGTTTTGGGGTCTCCATTAGGTTTTGTTGGGTTCTTGTTTGTCATTATGTTAAATAGGAGTGGATTGTGGGTTTTGGAGAACATCAGGTAGGTTTCGGGTGGTTTTGGGGTGGATCTATGGTTTTGGCGGATTTTCTTCGAGTTTTGGGGGTGATGCCGTTCTTGTTTGGGGTGTTTTTGACGTTTTTTGGGGTCTCTGTTGGGTTTTGTTGGGTTCTCGTTGGTCATCGTGTTGGAAAAGTGTAAATTGTGGGTTTTGGAGAACATCAGGTAGGTGTAGGGTGGTTTTGGGGTGGATCTATGGTTTTGGCGGATTTTCTTCCAGTTTTGGGGGTGATGCCGTTCTTGTTTGGGGTGTTTTTGACGTTTTTTGGGGTCTCTGTTGGGTTTTGTTGGGTTCTCGTTGGTCATCGTGTTGGAAAAGTGTAAATTGTGGGTTTTGGAGGACATCAGTTAGGTTTAGGGTGGTTTTGGGGTGGATATATGGTAATCAGTTTTTTTTTTTTTTTTTTTTTTTGGGGGGGGGGGGATGATCCTGGACTTTTTGTGTTGTTTTTGACGTGTTTTGGGGTCTCCGTTGTGTTTCATTTGGTTTTCCATGGTCATCGTGTTGTAAAAGGGTAAATTGTGGGTTTGGAGAACTTCAGGTAGGTTTAGGGGGACTTTTCGCGTGGATTCATGGTATTTGGGGTTTTCTTCTATTTTGGAGAGTGATCCTCTCCTTTCTTCGTGTGATTTTGAAGTGTTTTGGGGTTTCCGTTGCGTTTTGTTGAGTTCCTAATGCGTTTTATGTTGGTTGGGAGTGTGCTTTGGGATTAGGAGAACATCAGGTAGGTTTAGGGTGGTTTTGGGGTGTATCTATGGTTTTGGCGTATTGTCTTCCAGTTTTGGTGGTGATGCCGATATTTGTTGGGGTGTTTTTGACGTGTTTTGGGTTCTCCATTAGGTTTTGTTGGGTTCTCGTTGGTCATTATGTTAAATAGGTGTGGATTGTGGGTTTTGGAGAACATCAGGTAGGTTTAGGGTGGTTTTGGGGTGGATCTATGGTTTTGGCGGATTTTCTTCGAGTTTTGGGGGTGATGCCGTTCTTGTTTGGGGTGTTTTTGACGTTTTTTGGGGTCTCTGTTGGGTTTTGTTGTGTTCTCGTTGGTCATCGTGTTGGAAAAGTGTAAAATGTGGGTTTTTTAGAACATCAGGTAGGTTTAGGGTGGTTTTGGTGTGGATCTATTGTTTTGGCGGATTTTCTTCCAGTTTTGGGGGTGATGCCGATATTTTTTGGGGTGTTTTTGACGTGTTTTGGGGTCTCCATTAGGTTTTGTTGTGTTCTTGTTTGTCATTATGTTAAATAGGAGTGGATTGTGGGTTTTGGAGAACATCAGGTAGGTGTAGGGTGGTTTTGGGGTGGATCTATGGTTTTGGCGGATTTTCTTCGAGTTTTGGGGGTGATGCCGTTCTTGTTTGGGGTGTTTTTGACGTGTTTTGGGGTCTCCATTAGGTTTTGTTGTGTTCTTGTTTGTCATTATGTGAAATAGGAGTGGATTGTGGGTTTTGGAGAACATCAGGTAGGTTTAGGGTGGTTTTGGGGTGGACCTATGGTTTTGGCGGATTTTCTTCCAGTTTTGGGGGTGATGCCGTTCTTGTTTGGGGTGTTTTTGACGTTTTTTGGGGTCTCTGTTGGGTTTTGTTGTGTTCTCGTTGGTCATCGTGTTGGAAAAGTGTAAATTGTGGGTTTTGGAGGACATCAGGTAGGTTTAGGGTGGTTTTGGGGTGGATATATGGTACTCAGTTTTTTTTTTTTTTTTTTTTTTTGTTGGGGGGGATGATCCTGGACTTTTTGTGTTGTTTTTGACGTGTTTTGGGGTCTCCGTTGTGTTTCATTTGGTTTTCCATGGTCATCGTGTTGTAAAAGGGTAAATTGTGGGTTTTGGAGAACTTCAGGTAGGTTTAGGGGGACTTTTCGCGTGGATTCATGGTATTTGGGGTTTTCTTCTATTTTGGAGAGTGATCCTCTCCTTTCTTCGTGTGATTTTGAAGTGTTTTGGGGTTTCCGTTGCGTTTTGTTGAGTTCCTAATGCGTTTTATGTTGGTTGGGAGTGTGCTTTGGGATTAGGAGAACATCAGGTGGGTTTAGGGTAGTTTTGGGGTGGATCTATGGTTTTGGCGGGTTTTCTTCCAGTTTTGGGGGTGATGCCGATATTTGTTGGGGTGTTTTTGACGTGTTTTGGGGTCTCCATTAGGTTTTGTTGTGTTCTTGTTTGTCATTATGTTAAATAGGTGTGGATTGTGGGTTTTGGAGAACATCAGGTAGGTTTAGGGTGGTTTTGGGGTGGATCTATGGTTTTGGCGGATTTTCTTCCAGTTTTGGGGGTGATGCCGTTCTTGTTTGGGGTGTTTTTGACGTTTTTTGGGGTCTCTGTTGGGTTTTGTTGGGTTCTCGTTGGTCATCGTGTTGGAAAAGTGTAAATTGTGGGTTTTGGAGAACATCAGGTAGGTTTAGGGTGGTTTTGGGGTGGATCTATGGTTTTGGCGGATTTTCTTCCAGTTTTGGGGGTGATGCCGTTCTTGTTTGGGGTGTTTTTGACGTTTTTTGGGGTCTCTGTTGGGTTTTGTTGTGTTCTCGTTGGTCATCGTGTTGGAAAAGTGTAAAATGTGGGTTTTGGAGAACATCAGGTAGGTTTAGGGTGGTTTTGGGGTGGATCTATTGTTTTGGCGGATTTTCTTCCAGTTTTGGGGGTGATGCCGATATTTTTTGGGTGTTTTTGACGTGTTTTGGGGTCTCCATTAGGTTTTGTTGTGTTCTTGTTTGTCATTATGTTAAATAGGAGTGGATTGTGGGTTTTGGAGAACATCAGGTAGGTGTAGGGTGGTTTTGGGGTGGATCTATGGTTTTGGCGGATTTTCTTCGAGTTTTGGGGTGATGCCGTTCTTGTTTGGGGTGTTTTTGACGTGTTTTGGGGTCTCCATTAGGTTTTGTTGTGTTCTTGTTTGTCATTATGTGAAATAGGAGTGGATTGTGGGTTTTGGAGAAAGATCAGGTAGGTTTAGGGAGGTTTTGGGGTGGATCTATGGTTTTGGCGGATTTTCTTCCAGTTTTGGGGGTGATGCCGTTCTTGTTTGGGGTGTTTTTGACGTTTTTTGGGGTCTCTGTTGGGTTTTGTTTGGTTCTCGTTGGTCATCGTGTTGGAAAAGTGTAAATTGTGGGTTTTGGAGAAGATCAGGTAGGTTTAGGGTGGTTTTGGGGTGGATCTATGGTTTTGGTGTATTTTCTTCGGGTTTTGGGGGTGATGCCGATATTTGTTGGGGTGTTTTTGACGTGTTTTGGGGTCTCCATTAGGTTTTGTTGGGTTCTTGTTTGTCATTATGTTAAATAGGAGTGGATTGTGGGTTTTGGAGAACATCAGGTAGGTTTCGGGTGGTTTTGGGGTGGATCTATGGTTTTGGCGGATTTTCTTCCAGTTTTGGGGGTGATGTCATTTTTGTTTGGGGTGTTTTTTAAGGTTTTTGGGGTCTCTGTTTGGTTTTGTTGGGTTCTCGTTGGTCATCGTGTTGGAAAAGTGTAAATTGTGGGTTTTGTAGAATATCAGGTAGGTGTAGGGTGGTTTTGGGGTGGATATATGGTACTCAGTTTTTTTTTTTTTTTTTTTTTTTTTTTTTTTTTGTTGGGGGGGGATGATCCTGGACTTTTTGTGTTGTTTTTGACGTGTTTTGGGGTCTCCGTTGTGTTTCATTTGGTTTTCCATGGTCATCGTGTTGTAAAAGGGTAAATTGTGGGTTTTGGAGAACTTCAGGTAGGTTTAGGGGGACTTTTCGCGTGGATTCATGGTATTTGGGGTTTTCTTCTATTTTGGAGAGTGATCCTCTCCTTTCTTCGTGTGATTTTGAAGTGTTTTGGGGTTTCCGTTGCGTTTCGTTGAGTTCCTAATGCGTTTTATGTTGGTTGGGAGTGTGCTTTGGGATTAGGAGAACATCAGGTAGGTTTAGGGTGTCCTTGGGGTGGATCTATGGTATTTGGGGTTTTCTTACAGTTTTGGGGGTGATGCCGATATTTGTTGGGGTGTTTTTGACGTGTTTTGGGGTCTCCATTAGGTTTTGTTGTGTTCTTGTTTGTCATTATGTTAAATAGGAGTGGATTGTGGGTTTTGGAGAACATCAGGTAGGTGTAGGGTGGTTTTGGGGTGGATCTATGGTTTTGGCGGATTTTCTTCGAGTTTTGGGTGTGATGCCGTTCTTGTTTGGGGTGTTTTTGACGTGTTTTGGGGTCTCCATTAGGTTTTGTTGTGTTCTTGTTTGTCATTATGTTAAATAGGAGTGGATTGTGGGTTTTGGAGAAGATCAGGTAGGTGTAGGGTGGTTTTGGGGTGGATCTATGGTTTTGGCGGATTTTCTTCGAGTTTTGGGGGTGATGCCGTTCTTGTTTGGGGTGTTTTTGACGTTTTTTGGGGTCTCTGTTGGGTTTTGTTGGGTTCTCGTTGGTCATCGTGTTGGAAAAGGGTAAATTGTGGGTTTTGGAGAACATCAGGTAGGTGTAGGGTGGTTTTGGGGTGGATCTATGGTTTTGGCGGATTTTCTTCCAGTTTTGGGGGTGATGCCATTTTTGTTTGGGGTGTTTTTTAAGGTTTTTGGGGTCTCTGTTGGGTTTTGTTGGGTTCTCGTTGGTCATCGTGTTGGAAAAGTGTAAATTGTGGGTTTTGGAGAACATCAGGTAGGTTTCGGGTGGTTTTGGGGTGGATCTATGGTTTTGGCGGATTTTCTTCCAGTTTTGGGGGTGATGCCGATATTTGTTGGGGTGTTTTTGACGTGTTTTGGGGTCTCCGTTGGGTTTTGTTGGGTTCTTGTTTGTCATTATGTTAAATAGGTGTGGATTGTGGGTTTTGGAGAAGATCAGGTAGGTTTCGGGTGGTTTTGGGGTGGATCTATGGTTTTGGCGGATTTTCTTCGAGTTTTGGGGGTGATGCCGTTCTTGTTTGGGGTGTTTTTGACGTTTTTTGGGGTCTCTGTTGGGTTTTGTTGGGTTCTCGTTGGTCATCGTGTTGGAAAAGGGTAAATTGTGGGTTTTGGAGAACATCAGGTAGGTGTAGGGTGGTTTTGGGGTGGATCTATGGTTTTGGCGGATTTTCTTCCAGTTTTGGGGGTGAGTCCATTTTTGTTTGGGGTGTTTTTTAAGGTTTTTGGGGTCTCTGTTGGGTTTTGTTGGGTTCTCGTTGGTCATCGTGTTGGAAAAGTGTAAATTGTGGGTTTTGGAGAACATCAGGTAGGTTTAGGGTGTCCTTGGGGTGGATCTATGGTATTTGGGGTTTTCTTACAGTTTTGGGGGTGATGCCGATATTTTTTGGGGTGTTTTTGACGTGTTTTGGGGTCTCCATTAGGTTTTGTTGTGTTCTTGTTTGTCATTATGTTAAATAGGAGTGGATTGTGGGTTTTGGAGAAGATCAGGTAGGTTTAGGGTGGTTTTGGGGTGGATCTATGGTTTTGGCGGATTTTCTTCGAGTTTTGGGGGTGTTGCCGTTCTTGTTTGTGGTGTTTTTGACGTTTTTTGGGGTCTCTGTTGGGTTTTGTTGGGTTCTCGTTGGTCATTATTTAAATAGGAGTGGATTGTGGGTTTTGGAGAAGATCAGGTAGGTTTAGGGTGGTTTTGGGGTGGATCTATGGTTTTGGGGGATTTTCTTCCAGTTTTGGGGGTGATGCCGTTCTTGTTTGGGGTGTTTTTGACGTTTTTTGGGGTCTCTGTTGGGTTTTGTTGGGTTCTCGTTGGTCATCGTGTTGTAAAAGTGTAAATTGTGGGTTTTGGAGAACATCAGGTAGGTGTAGGGTGGTTTTGGGGTGGATCTATGGTTTTGGCGGATTTTCTTCCAGTTTTGGGGGTGAGTCCATTTTTGTTTGGGGTGTTTTTTAAGGTTTTTGGGGTCTCTGTTGGGTTTTGTTGGGTTCTCGTTGGTCATCGTGTTGGAAAAGTGTAAATTGTGGGTTTTGGAGAACATCAGGTAAGTTTCGGGTGGTTTTGGGGTGGATCTATGGTTTTGGCGGATTTTCTTCCTTTTTTGGGGGTGATGCCGATATTTGTTGGGGTGTTTTTGACGTGTTTTGGGGTCTCCGTTGGGTTTTGTTGGGTTCTTGTTTGTCATTATGTTAAATAGGTGTGGATTGTGGGTTTTGGAGAACATCAGGTAGGTGTAGGGTGGTTTTGGGGTGGATCTATGGTTTTGGCGGATTTTCTTCCAGTTTTGGGGGTGAGTCCATTTTTGTTTGGGGTGTTTTTTAAGGTTTTTGGGGTCTCTGTTGGGTTTTGTTGGGTTCTCGTTGGTCATCGTGTTGGAAAAGTGTAAATTGTGGGTTTTGGAGAACATCAGGTAGGTTTAGGGTGTCCTTGGGGTGGATCTATGGTATTTGGGGTTTTCTTACAGTTTTGGGGGTGATGCCGATATTTTTTGGGGTGTTTTTGACGTGTTTTGGGGTCTCCATTAGGTTTTGTTGTGTTCTTGTTTGTCATTATGTTAAATAGGAGTGGATTGTGGGTTTTGGAGAAGATCAGGTAGGTTTAGGGTGGTTTTGGGGTGGATCTATGGTTTTGGCGGATTTTCTTCGAGTTTTGGGGGTGATGCCGTTCTTGTTTGGGGTGTTTTTGACGTTTTTTGGGGTCTCTGTTGGGTTTTGTTGTGTTCTTGTTTGTCATTATTTAAATAGGAGTGGATTGTGGGTTTTGGAGAAGATCAGGTAGGTTTAGGGTGGTTTTGGGGTGGATCTATGGTTTTGGGGGATTTTCTTCCAGTTTTGGGGGTGATGCCGTTCTTGTTTGGGGTGTTTTTGACGTTTTTTGGGGTCTCTGTTGGGTTTTGTTGGGTTCTCGTTGGTCATCGTGTTGGAAAAGTGTAAATTGTGGGTTTTGGAGAACATCAGGTAGGTGTAGGGTGGTTTTGGGGTGGATCTATGGTTTTGGCGGATTTTCTTCCAGTTTTGGGGGTGAGTCCATTTTTGTTTGGGGTGTTTTTTAAGGTTTTTGGGGTCTCTGTTGGGTTTTGTTGGGTTCTCGTTGGTCATCGTGTTGGAAAAGTGTAAATTGTGGGTTTTGGAGAACATCAGGTAAGTTTCGGGTGGTTTTGGGGTGGATCTATGGTTTTGGGGGATTTTCTTCCAGTTTTGGGGGTGATGCCGTTCTTGTTTGGGGTGTTTTTGACGTTTTTTGGGGTCTCTGTTGGGTTTTGTTGGGTTCTCATTGGTCATCGTGTTGGAAAAGGGTAAATTGTGGGTTTTGGAGAACATCAGGTAGGTTTAGGGTGTCCTTGGGGTGGATCTATGGTATTTGGGGTTTTCTTCCAGTTTTGGGGGTGATGCCGATATTTGTTGGGGTGTTTTTGACGTGTTTTGGGGTCTCCATTAGGTTTTGTTGTGTTCTTGTTTGTCATTATGTTAAATAGGAGTGGATTGTGGGTTTTGGAGAAGATCAGGTAGGTTTAGGGTGGTTTTGGGGTGGACCTATGGTTTTGGCGGTTTTTCTTCGAGTTTTGGGGGTGATGCCGTTCTTGTTTGGGGTGTTTTTGACGTTTTTTGGGGTCTCTGTTGGGTTTTGTTGTGTTCTTTTTTGTCATTATTAAAATAGGAGTGGATTGTGGGTTTTGGAGAAGATCAGGTAGGTTTAGGGTGGTTTTGGGGTGGATCTATGGTTTTGGGGGATTTTCTTCCAGTTTTGGGGGTGATGCCGTTCTTGTTTGGGGTGTTTTTGACGTTTTTTGGGGTCTCTGTTGGGTTCTGTTGGGTTCTCGTTGGTCATCGTGTTGGAAAAGTGTAAATTGTGGGTTTTGGAGAACATCAGGTAAGTTTCGGGTGGTTTTGGGGTGGATCTATGGTTTTGGCGGATTTTCTTCCTTTTTTGGGGGTGATGCCGATATTTGTTGGGGTGTTTTTGACGTGTTTTGTGGTCTCCATTAGGTTTTGTTGTGTTCTTGTTTGTCATTATGTTAAATAGGAGTGGATTGTGGGTTTTGGAGAAGATCAGGTAGGTTTAGGGTGGTTTTGGGGTGGACCTATGGTTTTGGCGGTTTTTCTTCGAGTTTTGGGGGTGATGCCGTTCTTGTTTGGGGTGTTTTTGACGTGTTTTGGGGTCTCTGTTGGGTTTTGTTGGGTTCTCGTTGGTCATTATGTGAAATAGGAGTGGAGTGTGGGTTTTGGAGAACATCAGGAAGGTTTAGGGTGGTTTTGGTGTGGATCTATGGTATTTGGGGTTTTCTTCAATTTTTTGGCGTGATCCTGTTCTTTTTTGTGTTGTTTTTGACGTGTTTTGGGGTCTCTGTTTGGTTTTGTTGGGTTCTCGTTGGTCATTATGGTGGAAAAGGGTAAATTGTGGGTTTTGGAGAACATCCGGTAGGTTTAGGGTGGTTTTGGCGTGTATCTATGGTTTTGGGGGATTTTCTTTCAGTTTTGGGGGTTATCTCGTTTTATTTAGTTGGGTTTTTGACGTGTTCTGGGTTCTCCTTTGGGTTTTAGTTTGGTTCTTGTTCGTCATCATGGTGAAAAAGTGTAAATTGTGGGTTTTGGAGAACATCAGGTAGGTTTAGGGTGCCTTTGGGGTCGATCTATGGTATTTGGGGTTTTCTTCTATTTTTTGGCATGATCCTGTTTATTTTTGCGGTGTTTTGGACGTGTTTTGGGGTCTCCGTTGGGTTTTGTTGTGTTCTTGTTGGTCATTATGTTAAATAGGAGTGGATTGTGGGTTTTGGAGAACATCAGGTAGGTTTAGGGTGGTTTTGGGGTGGATCTATGGTTTTGGGGGATTTTCTTCCAGTTTTGGGGGTGATGCCATTTTTGTTTGGGGTGTTTTTTAAGGTTTTTGGGGTCTCTGTTGGGTTTTGTTGGGTTCTCGTTGGTCATCATGGTGGAAAAGGGTAAATTGTGGGTTTTGTAGAATATCAGGTAGGTTTAGGGTGGTTTTGGGGTGGATATATGGTACTCAGTTTTTTTTTTTTTTTTTGGGGGTGGGGGATGATCCTGGACTTTTTGTGTTGTTTTTGACGTGTTTTGGGGTCTCCGTTGTGTTTCATTGGGTTTTCCATGGTCATCGTGTTGTAAAAGGGTAAATTGTGGCTTTTGGAGAACTTCAGGTATGTTTAGGGGGACTTTTCGCGTGGATTCATGGTATTTGGGGTTTTCTTCTATTTTGGAGAGTGATCCTCTCCTTTCTTCGTGTGATTTTGAAGTGTTTTGGGGTTTCCGTTGCGTTTCGTTGAGTTCCTAATGCGTTTTATGATGGTTGGGAGTGTGCTTTGGGATTAGGAGAACATCAGGTAGGTTTAGGGTGTCCTTGGGGTGGATCTATGGTATTTGGGGTTTTCTTCCAGTTTTGGGGGTGATGCCGATATTTGTTGGGGTGTTTTTAACGTGTTTTGGGGTCACCGTTGGGTTTTGTTGGGTTCTCGTTGGTCATCATGTTAAATAGGTGTGGATTGTGGGTTTTGGAGAACATCAGGTGGGTTTAGGGTTGTTTTGGCGTGTATCTATGGTTTTGGGGGATTTTCTTTCAGTTTTGGGGGTTATCTCGTTTTATTTAGTTGTGTTTTTGACGTGTTCTGGGTTCTCCTTTGGGTTTTAGTTTGGTTCTTGTTCGTCATCATGGTGAAAAAGTGTAAATTGTGGGTTTTGGAGAACATCAGGTAGGTTTAGGGTGCCTTTGGGGTCGATCTATGGTATTTGGGGTTTTCTTCTATTTTTTGGCATGATCCTGTTTATTTTTGCGGTGTTTTGGACGTGTTTTGGGGTCTCCGTTGGGTTTTGTTGTGTTCTTGTTAGTCATTATGTTAAATAGGAGTGGATTGTGGGTTTTGGAGAACATCAGATAGGTTTAGGGTGGTTTTGGGGTGGATCTATGGTTTTGGCGGATTTTCTTCCAATTTTGGGGGTGATGCCGTTCTTGTTTGGGGTGTTTTTGACGTTTTTTGGGGTCTCTGTTGGGTTTTGTTGGGTTCTCGTTGGTCATCGTGTTGGAAAAGGGTAAATTGTGGGTTTTGGAGAACATCAGGTAGGTTTCGGGTGGTTTTGGGGTGGATCTATGGTTATTGGTTTTTCTTCTATTTTTTGGCGTGATCCTGTTCTTTTTTGGGTTGTTTTTGACGTCTTTTGGGGTCTCTGTTTGGTTTTGTTGGGTTCTCGTTGGTCATTATGGTGGAAAAGTGTAAATTGTGGGTTTTGGAGAACATCAGGTAGGTTTAGGGTGGTTTTGGGGTGGATCTATGGTTTTGGTGTATTTTCTTCCAGTTTTGGGGGTGATGCCGATATTTTTTGGGGTGTTTTTGACGTGTTTTGGGGTCTCCATTAGGTTTTGTTGTGTTCTTGTTTGTCATTATGTTAAATAGGAGTGGATTGTGGGTTTTGGAGAACATCAGGTAGGTGTAGGGTGGTTTTGGGGTGGATCTATGGTTTTGGCGGATTTTCTTCCAGTTTTGGGGGTGATGCCGTTCTTGTTTGGGGTGTTTTTGACGTGTTTTGGGGTCTCCATTAGGTTTTGTTGTGTTCTTGTTTGTCATTATGTTAAATAGGAGTGGATTGTGGGTTTTGGAGAAGATCAGGTAGGTTTAGGGTGGTTTTGGGGTGGATCTATGGTTTTGGCGGATTTTCTTCGAGTTTTGGGGGTGATGCCGTTCTTGTTTGGGGTGTTTTTGACGTTTTTTGGGGTCTCTGTTGGGTTTTGTTGGGTTCTCGTTGGTCATCGTGTTGGAAAAGTGTAAATTGTGGGTTTTGGAGAAGATCAGGTAGGTTTCGGGTGGTTTTGGGGTGGATCTATGGTTTTGGTGTATTTTCCTCGGGTTTTGGGGGTGATGCCGTTATTTGTTGGGGTGTTTTTGACGTGTTTTGGGGTCTCCATTAGGTTTTGTTGGGTTCTTGTTTGTCATTATGTTAAATAGGAGTGGATTGTGGGTTTTGGAGAACATCAGGTAGGTTTAGGGTGGTTTTGGGGTGGATCTATGGTTTTGGCGGATTTTCTTCTAGTTTTGGGGGTGATGCCATTCTTGTTTGGGGTGTTTTTGACGTTTTTTGGGGTCTCTGTTGGGTTTTGTTGGGTTCTCGTTGGTCATCGTGTTGGAAAAGGGTAAATGGTGGGTTTTGGAGAACATCAGGTAGGTTTCGGGTGGTTTTGGGGTGGATCTATGGTTTTGGTGTATTTTCTTCCAGTTTTGGGGGTGATGCCATTTTTGTTTGGGGTGTTTTTTAAGGTTTTTGGGGTCTCTGTTTGGTTTTGTTGGCTTCTCGTTGGTCATCATGGTGGAAAAGTGTAAATTGTGGGTTTTGTAGAATATCAGGTAGGTTTAGGGTGGTTTTGGGGTGGATATATGGTACTCATTTTTTTTTTTTTTTTTTTTTTTTTGTTGGGGGGGGATGATCCTGGACTTTTTGTGTTGTTTTTGACGTGTTTTGGGGTCTCCGTTGTGTTTCATTTGGTTTTCCATGGTCATCGTGTTGTAAAAGGGTAAATTGTGGGTTTTGGAGAACTTCAGGTAGGTTTAGGGGGACTTTTCGCGTGGATTCATGGTATTTGGGGTTTTCTTCTATTTTGGAGAGTGATCCTCTCCTTTCTTCGTGTGATTTTGAAGTGTTTTGGGGTTTCCGTTGCGTTTCGTTGAGTTCCTAATGCGTTTTATGATGGTTGGGAGTGTGCTTTGGGATTAGGAGAACATCAGGTAGGTTTAGGGTGTCCTTGGGGTGGATCTATGGTATTTGGGGTTTTCTTCCAGTTTTGGGGGTGATGCCGATATTTGTTGGGGTGTTTTTGACGTGTTTTGGGGTCTCCATAAGGTTTTTTTCTGTTCTTGTTTGTCATTATGTTAAATAGGTGTGGATTGTGGGTTTTGGAGAACATCAGGTAGGTGTAGGGTGGTTTTGTGGTGGATCTATGGTTTTGGCGGATTTTCTTCGAGTTTTGGGGGTGATGCCGTTCTTGTTTGGGGTGTTTTTGACGTTTTTTGGGGTCTCTGTTGGGTTTTGTTGGGTTCTCGTTGGTCATCGTGTTGGAAAAGGGTAAATTGTGGGTTTTGGAGAAGATCAGGTAGGTTTAGGGTGGTTTTGGGGTGGATCTATGGTTTTGGCGTATTTTCTTCCAGTTTTGGGGGTGATGCCGATATTTTTTGGGGTGTTTTTGACGTGTTTTGGGGTCTCCATTAGGTTTTGTTGTGTTCTTGTTTGTCATTATGTTAAATAGGAGTGGATTGTGGGTTTTGGAGAAGATCAGGTAGGTTTCGGGTGGTTTTGGGGTGGATCTATGGTTTTGGCGGATTTTCTTCGAGTTTTGGGGGTGATGCCGTTCTTGTTTGGGGTGTTTTTGACGTTTTTTGGGGTCTCTGTTGGGTTTTGTAGTGTTCTTGTTTGTCATTATTTAAATAGGAGTGGATTGTGGGTTTTGGAGAAGATCAGGTAGGTTTAGGGTGGTTTTGGGGTGGATCTATGGTTTTGGGGGATTTTCTTCGAGTTTTGGGGGTGATGCCGTTCTTGTTTGGGGTGTTTTTGACGTTTTTTGGGGTCTCTGTTGGGTTTTGTTGGGTTCTCGTTGGTCATCGTGTTGGAAAAGGGTAAATTGTGGGTTTTGGAGAACATCAGGTAGGTGTAGGGTGGTTTTGGGGTGGATCTATGGTTTTGGCGGATTTTCTTCCAGTTTTGGGGGTGAGTCCATTTTTGTTTGGGGTGTTTTTTAAGGTTTTTGGGGTCTCTGTTGGGTTTTGTTGGGTTCTCGTTGGTCATCGTGTTGGAAAAGTGTAAATTGTGGGTTTTGGAGAACATCAGGTAAGTTTCGGGTGGTTTTGGGGTGGATCTATGGTTTTGGCGGATTTTCTTCCTTTTTTGGGGGTGATGCCGATATTTGTTGGGGTGTTTTTGACGTGTTTTGGGGTCTCCGTTGGGTTTTGTTGGGTTCTTGTTTGTCATTATGTTAAATAGGTGTGGATTGTGGGTTTTGGAGAAGATCAGGTAGGTTTAGGGTGGTTTTGGGGTGGATCTATGGTTTTGGTGTATTTTCTTCCAGTTTTGGGGGTGATGCCGATATTTGTTGGGGTGTTTTTGACGTGTTTTGGGGTCTCCATTAGGTTTTGTTGTGTTCTTGTTTGTCATTATGTTAAATAGGAGTGGATTGTGGGTTTTGGAGAACATCAGGTAGGTGTAGGGTGGTTTTGGGGTGGATCTATGGTTTTGGCGTATTTTCTTCCAGTTTTGGGGGTGATGCCGTTCTTGTTTGGGGTGTTTTTGACGTGTTTTGGGGTCTCCATTAGGTTTTGTTGTGTTCTTGTTTGTCATTATGTTAAATAGGAGTGGATTGTGGGTTTTGGAGAAGATCAGGTAGGTTTCGGGTGGTTTTGGGGTGGATCTATGGTTTTGGTGTATTTTCTTCGGGTTTTGGGGGTGATGCCGTTATTTGTTGGGGTGTTTTTGACGTGTTTTGGGGTCTCCATTAGGTTTTGTTGGGTTCTTGTTTGTCATTATGTTAAATAGGAGTGGATTGTGGGTTTTGGAGAACATCAGGTAGGTTTAGGGTGGTTTTGGGGTGGATCTATGGTTTTGGCGGATTTTCTTCTAGTTTTGGGGGTGATGCCATTCTTGTTTGGGGTGTTTTTGACGTTTTTTGGGGTCTCTGTTGGGTTTTGTTGGGTTCTCGTTGGTCATCGTGTTGGAAAAGGGTAAATGGTGGGTTTTGGAGAACATCAGGTAGGTTTCGGGTGGTTTTGGGGTGGATCTATGGTTTTGGTGTATTTTCTTCCAGTTTTGGGGGTGATGCCATTTTTGTTTGGGGTGTTTTTTAAGGTTTTTGGGGTCTCTGTTTGGTTTTGTTGGCTTCTCGTTGGTCATCATGGTGGAAAAGTGTAAATTGTGGGTTTTGTAGAATATCAGGTAGGTTTAGGGTGGTTTTGGGGTGGATATATGGTACTCAGTTTTTTTTTTTTTTTTTTTTTTTTTTGTTGGGGGGGGATGATCCTGGACTTTTTGTGTTGTTTTTGACGTGTTTTGGGGTCTCCGTTGTGTTTCATTTGGTTTTCCATGGTCATCGTGTTGTAAAAGGGTAAATTGTGGGTTTTGGAGAACTTCAGGTAGGTTTAGGGGGACTTTTCGCGTGGATTCATGGTATTTGGGGTTTTCTTCTATTTTGGAGAGTGATCCTCTCCTTTCTTCGTGTGATTTTGAAGTGTTTTGGGGTTTCCGTTGCGTTTCGTTGAGTTCCTAATGCGTTTTATGATGGTTGGGAGTGTGCTTTGGGATTAGGAGAACATCAGGTAGGTTTAGGGTGTCCTTGGGGTGGATCTATGGTATTTGGGGTTTTCTTCCAGTTTTGGGGGTGATGCCGATATTTGTTGGGGTGTTTTTGACGTGTTTTGGGGTCTCCATAAGGTTTTTTTCTGTTCTTGTTTGTCATTATGTTAAATAGGTGTGGATTGTGGGTTTTGGAGAACATCAGGTAGGTGTAGGGTGGTTTTGTGGTGGATCTATGGTTTTGGCGGATTTTCTTCGAGTTTTGGGGGTGATGCCGTTCTTGTTTGGGGTGTTTTTGACGTTTTTTGGGGTCTCTGTTGGGTTTTGTTGGGTTCTCGTTGGTCATCGTGTTGGAAAAGGGTAAATTGTGGGTTTTGGAGAAGATCAGGTAGGTTTAGGGTGGTTTTGGGGTGGATCTATGGTTTTGGCGTATTTTCTTCCAGTTTTGGGGGTGATGCCGATATTTTTTGGGGTGTTTTTGACGTGTTTTGGGGTCTCCATTAGGTTTTGTTGTGTTCTTGTTTGTCATTATGTTAAATAGGAGTGGATTGTGGGTTTTGGAGAAGATCAGGTAGGTTTCGGGTGGTTTTGGGGTGGATCTATGGTTTTGGCGGATTTTCTTCGAGTTTTGGGGGTGATGCCGTTCTTGTTTGGGGTGTTTTTGACGTTTTTTGGGGTCTCTGTTGGGTTTTGTAGTGTTCTTGTTTGTCATTATTTAAATAGGAGTGGATTGTGGGTTTTGGAGAAGATCAGGTAGGTTTAGGGTGGTTTTGGGGTGGATCTATGGTTTTGGGGGATTTTCTTCGAGTTTTGGGGGTGATGCCGTTCTTGTTTGGGGTGTTTTTGACGTTTTTTGGGGTCTCTGTTGGGTTTTGTTGGGTTCTCGTTGGTCATCGTGTTGGAAAAGGGTAAATTGTGGGTTTTGGAGAACATCAGGTAGGTGTAGGGTGGTTTTGGGGTGGATCTATGGTTTTGGCGGATTTTCTTCCAGTTTTGGGGGTGAGTCCATTTTTGTTTGGGGTGTTTTTTAAGGTTTTTGGGGTCTCTGTTGGGTTTTGTTGGGTTCTCGTTGGTCATCGTGTTGGAAAAGTGTAAATTGTGGGTTTTGGAGAACATCAGGTAAGTTTCGGGTGGTTTTGGGGTGGATCTATGGTTTTGGCGGATTTTCTTCCTTTTTTGGGGGTGATGCCGATATTTGTTGGGGTGTTTTTGACGTGTTTTGGGGTCTCCGTTGGGTTTTGTTGGGTTCTTGTTTGTCATTATGTTAAATAGGAGTGGATTGTGGGTTTTGGAGAAGATCAGGTAGGTTTAGGGTGGTTTTGGGGTGGATCTATGGTTTTGGCGGATTTTCTTCTAGTTTTGGGGGTGATGCCATTCTTGTTTGGGGTGTTTTTGACGTTTTTTGGGGTCTCTGTTGGGTTTTGTTGGGTTCTCGTTGGTCATCGTGTTGGAAAAGTGTAAATTGTGGGTTTTGGAGAACATCAGGTAGGTTTCGGGTGGTTTTGGGGTGGATCTATGGTTTTGGTGTATTTTCTTCCAGTTTTGGGGGTGATGCCATTTTTGTTTGGGGTGTTTTTTAAGGTTTTTGGGGTCTCTGTTTGGTTTTGTTGGCTTCTCGTTGGTCATCATGGTGGAAAAGTGTAAATTGTGGGTTTTGTAGAATATCAGGTAGGTTTAGGGTGGTTTTGGGGTGGATATATGGTACTCAGTTTTTTTTTTTTTTTTTTTTTTTTTGTTGGGGGGGGATGATCCTGGACTTTTTGTGTTGTTTTTGACGTGTTTTGGGGTCTCCGTTGTGTTTCATTTGGTTTTCCATGGTCATCGTGTTGTAAAAGGGTAAATTGTGGGTTTTGGAGAACTTCAGGTAGGTTTAGGGGGACTTTTCGCGTGGATTCATGGTATTTGGGGTTTTCTTCTATTTTGGAGAGTGATCCTCTCCTTTCTTCGTGTGATTTTGAAGTGTTTTGGGGTTTCCGTTGCGTTTCGTTGAGTTCCTAATGCGTTTTATGATGGTTGGGAGTGTGCTTTGGGATTAGGAGAACATCAGGTAGGTTTAGGGTGTCCTTGGGGTGGATCTATGGTATTTGGGGTTTTCTTCCAGTTTTGGGGGTGATGCCGATATTTGTTGGGGTGTTTTTGACGTGTTTTGGGGTCTCCATAAGGTTTTTTTCTGTTCTTGTTTGTCATTATGTTAAATAGGTGTGGATTGTGGGTTTTGGAGAACATCAGGTAGGTGTAGGGTGGTTTTGTGGTGGATCTATGGTTTTGGCGGATTTTCTTCGAGTTTTGGGGGTGATGCCGTTCTTGTTTGGGGTGTTTTTGACGTTTTTTGGGGTCTCTGTTGGGTTTTGTTGGGTTCTCGTTGGTCATCGTGTTGGAAAAGGGTAAATTGTGGGTTTTGGAGAAGATCAGGTAGGTTTAGGGTGGTTTTGGGGTGGATCTATGGTTTTGGCGTATTTTCTTCCAGTTTTGGGGGTGATGCCGATATTTTTTGGGGTGTTTTTGACGTGTTTTGGGGTCTCCATTAGGTTTTGTTGTGTTCTTGTTTGTCATTATGTTAAATAGGAGTGGATTGTGGGTTTTGGAGAAGATCAGGTAGGTTTAGGGTGGTTTTGGGGTGGATCTATGGTTTTGGCGGATTTTCTTCGAGTTTTGGGGGTGATGCCGTTCTTGTTTGGGGTGTTTTTGACGTTTTTTGGGGTCTCTGTTGGGTTTTGTAGTGTTCTTGTTTGTCATTATTTAAATAGGAGTGGATTGTGGGTTTTGGAGAAGATCAGGTAGGTTTAGGGTGGTTTTGGGGTGGATCTATGGTTTTGGGGGATTTTCTTCGAGTTTTGGGGGTGATGCCGTTCTTGTTTGGGGTGTTTTTGACGTTTTTTGGGGTCTCTGTTGGGTTTTGTTGGGTTCTCGTTGGTCATCGTGTTGGAAAAGGGTAAATTGTGGGTTTTGGAGAACATCAGGTAGGTGTAGGGTGGTTTTGGGGTGGATCTATGGTTTTGGCGGATTTTCTTCCAGTTTTGGGGGTGAGTCCATTTTTGTTTGGGGTGTTTTTTAAGGTTTTTGGGGTCTCTGTTGGGTTTTGTTGGGTTCTCGTTGGTCATCGTGTTGGAAAAGTGTAAATTGTGGGTTTTGGAGAACATCAGGTAAGTTTCGGGTGGTTTTGGGGTGGATCTATGGTTTTGGCGGATTTTCTTCCTTTTTTGGGGGTGATGCCGATATTTGTTGGGGTGTTTTTGACGTGTTTTGGGGTCTCCGTTGGGTTTTGTTGGGTTCTTGTTTGTCATTATGTTAAATAGGTGTGGATTGTGGGTTTTGGAGAACATCAGGTAGGTTTAGGGTGGTTTTGGGGTGGATCTATGGTTTTGGCGGATTTTCTTCGAGTTTTGGGGGTGATGCCGTTCTTGTTTGGGGTGTTTTTGACGTTTTTTGGGGTCTCTGTTGGGTTTTGTTGGGTTCTCGTTGGTCATCGTGTTGGAAAAGGGTAAATTGTGGGTTTTGGAGAAGATCAGGTAGGTTTAGGGTGGTTTTGGGGTGGATCTATTGTTTTGGCGGATTTTCTTCCAGTTTTGGGGGTGATGCCGATATTTGTTGGGGTGTTTTTGACGTGTTTTGGGGTCTCCATTAGGTTTTGTTGTGTTCTTGTTTGTCATTATGTTAAATAGGAGTGGATTGTGGGTTTTGGAGAAGATCAGGTAGGTTTAGGGTGGTTTTGGGGTGGACCTATGGTTTTGGCGGTTTTTCTTCGAGTTTTGGGGGTGATGCCGTTCTTGTTTGGGGTGTTTTTGACGTTTTTTGGGGTCTCTGTTGGGTTTTGTTGTGTTCTTGTTTGTCATTATTAAAATAGGAGTGGATTGTGGGTTTTGGAGAAGATCAGGTAGGTTTCGGGTGGTTTTGGGGTGGATCTATGGTTTTGGGGGATTTTCTTCCAGTTTTGGGGGTGATGCCGTTCTTGTTTGGGGTGTTTTTGACGTTTTTTGGGGTCTCTGTTGGGTTTTGTTGGGTTCTCGTTGGTCATCGTGTTGGAAAAGGGTAAATTGTGGGTTTTGGAGAACATCAGGTAGGTGTAGGGTGGTTTTGGGGTGGATCTATGGTTTTGGCGGATTTTCTTCCAGTTTTGGGGGTGAGTCCATTTTTGTTTGGGGTGTTTTTTAAGGTTTTTGGGGTCTCTGTTTGGTTTTGTTGGGTTCTCGTTGGTCATCGTGTTGGAAAAGTGTAAATTGTGGGTTTTGGAGAACATCAGGTAAGTTTCGGGTGGTTTTGGGGTGGATCTATGGTTTTGGCGGATTTTCTTCCTTTTTTGGGGGTGATGCCGATATTTGTTGGGGTGTTTTTGACGTGTTTTGGGGTCTCCATTAGGTTTTGTTGTGTTCTTGTTTGTCATTATGTTAAATAGGAGTGGATTGTGGGTTTTGGAGAAGATCAGGTAGGTTTAGGGTGGTTTTGGGGTGGACCTATGGTTTTGGCGGTTTTTCTTCGAGTTTTGGGGGTGATGCCGTTCTTGTTTGGGGTGTTTTTGACGTTTTTTGGGGTCTCTGTTGGGTTTTGTTGTGTTCTTGTTTGTCATTATTTAAATAGGAGTGGATTGTGGGTTTTGGAGAAGATCAGGTAGGTTTAGGGTGGTTTTGGGGTGGATCTATGGTTTTGGCGTATTTTCTTCCAGTTTTGGGGGTGATGCCGTTCTTGTTTGGGGTGTTTTTGACGTTTTTTGGGGTCTCTGTTGGGTTTTGTTGGGTTCTCGTTGGTCATCGTGTTGGAAAAGTGTAAATTGTGGGTTTTGGAGAACATCAGGTAGGTTTCGGGTGGTTTTGGGGTGGATCTATGGTTTTGGTGTATTTTCTTCCAGTTTTGGGGGTGATGCCATTTTTGTTTGGGGTGTTTTTTAAGGTTTTTGTGGTCTCTGTTTGGTTTTGTTGGGTTCTCGTTGGTCATCATGGTGGGAAAGTGTAAATTGTGGGTTTTGTAAAATATCAGGTAGGTTTAGTGTGGTTTTGGGGTGGATATATGGTACTCAGTTTTTTTTTTTTTTTTTTTTTTTTTGAGGGGGGGGACATGATCCTGGACTTTTTGTGTTGTTTTTGACGTGTTTTGGGGTCTCTGTTGGGTTTGGTTGGGTTCTCGTTGGTCATCATGTTTGAAAAGGGTAAATTGTGGGTTTTGGAGAACATCAGGTAGGTTTAGGGTGCTTTTGGGGTGTATCTTTGGTTTTGGTGGATTTTCTTCCAGTTTTGGGGGTGATGCCGTTCTTGTTTGGGGTGTTTTTGACGTGTTTTGGGGTCTCTGTTGGGTTTTGTTGGGTTCTCGTTGGTCATTATGTGAAATAGGAGTGGAGTGTGGGTTTTGGAGAACATCAGGAAGGTTTAGGGTGGTTTTGGTGTGGATCTATGGTATTTGGGGTTTTCTTCAATTTTTTGGCGTGATCCTGTTCTTTTTTGTGTTGTTTTTGACGTGTTTTGGGGTCTCTGTTTGGTTTTGTTGGGTTCTCGTTGGTCATTATGGTGGAAAAGGGTAAATTGTGGGTTTTGGAGAACATCCGGTAGGTTTAGGGTGGTTTTGGCGTGTATCTATGGTTTTGGGGGATTTTCTTTCAGTTTTGGGGGTTATCTCGTTTTATTTAGTTGTGTTTTTGACGTGTTCTGGGTTCTCCTTTGGGTTTTAGTTTGGTTCTTGTTCGTCATCATGGTGAAAAAGTGTAAATTGTGGGTTTTGGAGAAGATCAGGTAGGTTTAGGGTGCCTTTGGGGTCGATCTATGGTATTTGGGGTTTTCTTCTATTTTTTGGCATGATCCTGTTTATTTTTGCGGTGTTTTGGACGTGTTTTGGGGTCTCCGTTGGGTTTTGTTGTGTTCTTGTTGGTCATTATGTTAAATAGGAGTGGATTGTGGGTTTTGGAGAACATCAGGTAGGTTTAGGGTGGTTTTGGGGTGGATCTATGGTTTTGGGGGATTTTCTTCCAGTTTTGGGGGTGATGCCATTTTTGTTTGGGGTGTTTTTTAAGGTTTTTGGGGTCTCTGTTGGGTTTTGTTGGGTTCTCGTTGGTCATCATGGTGGAAAAGGGTAAATTGTGGGTTTTGTAGAATATCAGGTAGGTTTAGGGTGGTTTTGGGGTGGATATATGGTTTTGGCGGATTTTCTTCCTTTTTTGGGGGTGATGCCGATATTTGTTGGGGTGTTTTTGACGTGTTTTGGGGTCTCCATTAGGTTTTGTTGTGTTCTTGTTTGTCATTATGTTAAATAGGAGTGGATTGTGGGTTTTGGAGAAGATCAGGTAGGTTTAGGGTGGTTTTGGGGTGGACCTATGGTTTTGGCGGTTTTTCTTCGAGTTTTGGGGGTGATGCCGTTCTTGTTTGGGGTGTTTTTGACGTTTTTTGGGGTCTCTGTTGGGTTTTGTTGGGTTCTTGTTTGTCATTATTTAAATAGGAGTGGATTGTGGGTTTTGGAGAAGATCAGGTAGGTTTAGGGTGGTTTTGGGGTGGATCTATGGTTTTGGCGTATTTTCTTCCAGTTTTGGGGGTGATGCCGTTCTTGTTTGGGGTGTTTTTGACGTTTTTTGGGGTCTCTGTTGGGTTTTGTTGGGTTCTCGTTGGTCATCGTGTTGGAAAAGTGTAAATTGTGGGTTTTGGAGAACATCAGGTAGGTTTCGGGTGGTTTTGGGGTGGATCTATGGTTTTGGTGTATTTTCTTCCAGTTTTGGGGGTGATGCCATTTTTGTTTGGGGTGTTTTTTAAGGTTTTTGTGGTCTCTGTTTGGTTTTGTTGGGTTCTCGTTGGTCATCATGGTGGGAAAGTGTAAATTGTGGGTTTTGTAAAATATCAGGTAGGTTTAGTGTGGTTTTGGGGTGGATATATGGTACTCAGTTTTTTTTTTTTTTTTTTTTTTTTGAGGGGGGGGACATGATCCTGGACTTTTTGTGTTGTTTTTGACGTGTTTTGGGGTCTCTGTTGGGTTTGGTTGGGTTCTCGTTGGTCATCATGTTTGAAAAGGGTAAATTGTGGGTTTTGGAGAACATCAGGTAGGTTTAGGGTGCTTTTGGGGTGTATCTTTGGTTTTGGTGGATTTTCTTCCAGTTTTGGGGGTGATGCCGTTCTTGTTTGGGGTGTTTTTGACGTGTTTTGGGGTCTCTGTTGGGTTTTGTTGGGTTCTCGTTGGTCATTATGTGAAATAGGAGTGGAGTGTGGGTTTTGGAGAACATCAGGAAGGTTTAGGGTGGTTTTGGTGTGGATCTATGGTATTTGGGGTTTTCTTCAATTTTTTGGCGTGATCCTGTTCTTTTTTGTGTTGTTTTTGACGTGTTTTGGGGTCTCTGTTTGGTTTTGTTGGGTTCTCGTTGGTCATTATGGTGGAAAAGGGTAAATTGTGGGTTTTGGAGAACATCCGGTAGGTTTAGGGTGGTTTTGGCGTGTATCTATGGTTTTGGGGGATTTTCTTTCAGTTTTGGGGGTTATCTCGTTTTATTTAGTTGTGTTTTTGACGTGTTCTGGGTTCTCCTTTGGGTTTTAGTTTGGTTCTTGTTCGTCATCATGGTGAAAAAGTGTAAATTGTGGGTTTTGGAGAAGATCAGGTAGGTTTAGGGTGCCTTTGGGGTCGATCTATGGTATTTGGGGTTTTCTTCTATTTTTTGGCATGATCCTGTTTATTTTTGCGGTGTTTTGGACGTGTTTTGGGGTCTCCGTTGGGTTTTGTTGTGTTCTTGTTGGTCATTATGTTAAATAGGAGTGGATTGTGGGTTTTGGAGAACATCAGGTAGGTTTAGGGTGGTTTTGGGGTGGATCTATGGTTTTGGGGGATTTTCTTCCAGTTTTGGGGGTGATGCCATTTTTGTTTGGGGTGTTTTTTAAGGTTTTTGGGGTCTCTGTTGGGTTTTGTTGGGTTCTCGTTGGTCATCATGGTGGAAAAGGGTAAATTGTGGGTTTTGTAGAATATCAGGTAGGTTTAGGGTGGTTTTGGGGTGGATATATGGTACTCAGTTTTTTTTTTTTTTTTTTTGGGGGTGGGGGATGATCCTGGACTTTTTGTGTTGTTTTTGACGTGTTTTGGGGTCTCCGTTGTGTTTCATTGGGTTTTCCATGGTCATCGTGTTGTAAAAGGGTAAATTGTGGCTTTTGGAGAACTTCAGGTATGTTTAGGGGGACTTTTCGCGTGGATTCATGGTATTTGGGGTTTTCTTCTATTTTGGAGAGTGATCCTCTCCTTTCTTCGTGTGATTTTGAAGTGTTTTGGGGTTTCCGTTGCGTTTCGTTGAGTTCCTAATGCGTTTTATGATGGTTGGGAGTGTGCTTTGGGATTAGGAGAACATCAGGTAGGTTTAGGGTGTCCTTGGGGTGGATCTATGGTATTTGGGGTTTTCTTCCAGTTTTGGGGGTGATGCCGATATTTGTTGGGGTGTTTTTAACGTGTTTTGGGGTCACCGTTGGGTTTTGTTGGGTTCTCGTTGGTCATCATGTTAAATAGGTGTGGATTGTGGGTTTTGGAGAACATCAGGTGGGTTTAGGGTTGTTTTGGCTTGTATCTATGGTTTTGGGGGATTTTCTTTCAGTTTTGGGGGTTATCTCGTTTTATTTAGTTGTGTTTTTGACGTGTTCTGGGTTCTCCTTTGGGTTTTAGTTTGGTTCTTGTTCGTCATCATGGTGAAAAAGTGTAAATTGTGGGTTTTGGAGAACATCAGGTAGGTTTAGGGTGCCTTTGGGGTCGATCTATGGTATTTGGGGTTTTCTTCTATTTTTTGGCATGATCCTGTTTATTTTTGCGGTGTTTTGGACGTGTTTTGGGGTCTCCGTTGGGTTTTGTTGTGTTCTTGTTAGTCATTATGTTAAATAGGAGTGGATTGTGGGTTTTGGAGAACATCAGATAGGTTTAGGGTGGTTTTGGGGTGGATCTATGGTTTTGGCGGATTTTCTTCCAATTTTGGGGGTGATGCCGTTCTTGTTTGGGGTGTTTTTGACGTTTTTTGGGGTCTCTGTTGGGTTTTGTTGGGTTCTCGTTGGTCATCGTGTTGGAAAAGGGTAAATTGTGGGTTTTGGAGAACATCAGGTAGGTTTCGGGTGGTTTTGGGGTGGATCTATGGTATTTGGGGTTTTCTTCTATTTTTTGGCGTGATCCTGTTCTTTTTTGGGTTGTTTTTGACGTCTTTTGGGGTCTCTGTTTGGTTTTGTTGGGTTCTCGTTGGTCATTATGGTGGAAAAGTGTAAATTGTGGGTTTTGGAGAACATCAGGTAGGTTTAGGGTGGTTTTGGGGTGGATCTATGGTTTTGGTGTATTTTCTTCGGGTTTTGGGGGTGATGCCGATATTTTTTGGGGTGTTTTTGACGTGTTTTGGGGTCTCCATTAGGTTTTGTTGTGTTCTTGTTTGTCATTATGTTAAATAGGAGTGGATTGTGGGTTTTGGAGAACATCAGGTAGGTGTAGGGTGGTTTTGGGGTGGATCTATGGTTTTGGCGGATTTTCTTCCAGTTTTGGGGGTGATGCCGTTCTTGTTTGGGGTGTTTTTGACGTGTTTTGGGGTCTCCATTAGGTTTTGTTGTGTTCTTGTTTGTCATTATGTTAAATAGGAGTGGATTGTGGGTTTTGGAGAAGATCAGGTAGGTTTAGGGTGGTTTTGGGGTGGATCTATGGTTTTGGCGGATTTTCTTCGAGTTTTGGGGGTGATGCCGTTCTTGTTTGGGGTGTTTTTGACGTTTTTTTGGGGTCTCTGTTGGGTTTTGTTGGGTTCTCGTTGGTCATCGTGTTGGAAAAGTGTAAATTGTGGGTTTTGGAAAAGATCAGGTAGGTTTTAGGGTGGTTTTGGGGTGGATCTATGGTTTTGGTGTATTTTCTTCGGGTTTTGGGGGTGATGCCGTTATTTGTTGGGGTGTTTTGACGTGTTTTGGGGTCTCCATTAGGTTTTGTTGGGTTCTTGTTTGTCATTATGTTAAATAGGAGTGGATTGTGGGTTTTGGAGAACATCAGGTAGGTTTAGGGTGGTTTTGGGGTGGATCTATGGTTTTGGCGGATTTTCTCTCGTGTTTTGGGGGTGATGCCATTCTTGTTTGGGGTGTTTTTGACGTTTTTTGGGGTCTCTGTTGGGTTTTGTTGGGTTCTCGTTGGTCATCGTGTTGGAAAAGGGTAAATTGTGGGTTTTGGAGAACATCAGGTAGGTTTCGGGTGGTTTTGGGGTGGATCTATGGTTTTGGGGGATTTTCTTCCAGTTTTGGGGGTGATGCCATTTTTGTTTGGGGTGTTTTTTAAGGTTTTTGGGGTCTCTGTTTGGTTTTGTTGGCTTCTCGTTGGTCATCATGGTGGAAAAGTGTAAATTGTGGGTTTTGTAGAATATCAGGTAGGTTTAGGGTGGTTTTGGGGTGGATATATGGTACTCAGTTTTTTTTTTTTTTTTTTTTTTTTTTGTTGGGGGGGGATGATCCTGGACTTTTTGTGTTGTTTTTGACGTGTTTTGGGGTCTCCGTTGTGTTTCATTTGGTTTTCCATAGTCATCGTGTTGTAAAAGGGTAAATTGTGGGTTTTGGAGAACTTCAGGTAGGTTTAGGGGGGACTTTTCGCGTGGATTCATGGTATTTGGGGTTTTCTTCTATTTTGGAGAGTGATCCTCTCCTTTCTTCGTGTGATTTTGAAGTGTTTTGGGGTTTCCGTTGCGTTTCGTTGAGTTCCTAATGCGTTTTATGATGGTTGGGAGTGTGCTTTGGGATTAGGAGAACATCAGGTAGGTTTAGGGTGTCCTTGGGGTGGATCTATGGTATTTGGGGTTTTCTTCCAGTTTTGGGGGTGATGCCGATATTTGTTGGGGTGTTTTTGACGTGTTTTGGGGTCTCCATAAGGTTTTTTTCTGTTCTTGTTTGTCATTATGTTAAATAGGTGTGGATTGTGGGTTTTGGAGAACATCAGGTAGGTGTAGGGTGGTTTTGGGGTGGATCTATGGTTTTGGCGGATTTTCTTCGAGTTTTGGGGGTGATGCCGTTCTTGTTTGGGGTGTTTTTGACGTTTTTTGGGGTCTCTGTTGGGTTTTGTTGGGTTCTCGTTGGTCATCGTGTTGGAAAAGGGTAAATTGTGGGTTTGGGAGAAGATCAGGTAGGTTTAGGGTGGTTTTGGGGTGGATCTATGGTTTTGGCGGATTTTCTTCGAGTTTTGGGGGTGATGCCGTTCTTGTTTGGGGTGTTTTTGACGTTTTTTGGGGTCTCTGTTGGGTTTTGTTGTGTTCTTGTTTTGTCATTATTTAAATAGGAGTGGATTGTGGGTTTTGGAGAAGATCAGGTAGGTTTAGGGTGGTTTTGGGTGGATCTATGGTTTTGGGGGATTTTCTTCCAGTTTTGGGGGTGATGCCGTTCTTGTTTGGGGTGTTTTTGACGTTTTTTGGGGTCTCTGTTGGGTTTTGTTGGGTTCTCGTTGGTCATCGTTTTGGAAAAGGGTAAATTGTGGGTTTTGGAGAACATCAGGTAGGTGTAGGGTGGTTTTGGGGTGGATCTATGGTTTTGGCGTATTTTCTTCCAGTTTTGGGGGTGATGCCGATATTTGTTGGGGTGTTTTTGACGTGTTTTGGGTCTCCGTTGGGTTTTGTTGGGTTCTTGTTTGTCATTATGTTAAATAGGTGTGGATTGTGGGTTTTGGAGAACATCAGGTAGGTTTAGGGTGGTTTTGGGGTGGATCTATGGTTTTGGCGGATTTCTTCCAGTTTTGGGGGTGATGCCGTTCTTGTTTGGGGTGTTTTTGACGTTTTTTGGGGTCTCTGTTGGGTTTTGTTGGGTTCTCGTTGGTCATCGTGTTGGAAAAGGGTAAATTGTGGGTTTTGGAGAACATCAGGTAGGTTTAGGGTGTCCTTGGGTGGATCTATGGTATTTGGGGTTTTCTTCCAGTTTTGGGGTGATGCCGATATTTGTTGGGGTGTTTTTGACGTGTTTTGGGGTCTCCATTAGGTTTTGTTGTGTTCTTGTTTGTCATTATGTTAAATAGGAGTGGATTGTGGGTTTTGGAGAAGATCAGGTAGGTTTAGGGTGGTTTTGGGGTGGACCTATGGTTTTGGCGGTTTTTCTTCGAGTTTGGGGGTGGTGCCGTTCTTGTTTGGGGTGTTTTTGACGTTTTTTTGGGGTCTCTGTTGGGTTTTGTTGTGTTCTTTTTTGTCATTATTAAAATAGGAGTGGATTGTGGGTTTTGGAGAAGATCAGGTAGGTTTAGGGTGGTTTTGGGGTGGATCTATGGTTTTGGGGGATTTTCTTCCAGTTTTGGGGGTGATGCCGTTCTTGTTTGGGGTGTTTTTGACGTTTTTTGGGGTCTCTGTTGGGTTTTGTTGGGTTCTCGTTGGTCATCGTGTTGGAAAAGTGTAAATTGTGGGTTTTGGAGAACATCAGGTAGGTGTAGGGTGGTTTTGGGGTGGATCTATGTTTTGGCGGATTTTCTTCCAGTTTTGGGGGTGAGTCCATTTTTGTTTGGGGTGTTTTTTAAGGTTTTTGGGGTCTCTGTTTGGTTTTGTTGGGTTCTCGTTGGTCATCATGGTGGAAAAGGGTAAATTGTGGGTTTTGGAGAACATCAGGTAAGTTTCGGGTGGTTTTGGGGTGGATCTATGGTTTTGGCGGATTTTCTTCCTTTTTTGGGGTGATGCCGATATTTGTTGGGGTGTTTTTGACGTGTTTTGGGGTCTCCATTAGGTTTTGTTGTGTTCTTGTTTGTCATTATGTTAAATAGGAGTGGATTGTGGGTTTTGGAGAAGATCAGGTAGGTTTAGGGTGGTTTTGGGGTGGACCTATGGTTTTGGCGGTTTTTCTTCGAGTTTTGGGGGTGATGCCGTTCTTGTTTGGGGTGTTTTTGACGTTTTT
>NW_028136942.1:195000-197500 GCF_965140915.1 Aythya marila | reverse complement strand
TTAGGGTTAGGGTTCTCTTAGGGTTAGGGTTAGGGTTAGGGTTAGGGTTACGTTTAGGGTTAGTATTAGGTTTAGGGTTAGGGTTAGTGTTAGTGTTCTCTTACGGTTACGGTTAGGGTTAGGGTTAGCGTTAGGTTTAGGGTTAGGATTAGGGTTAGGGTTAGGGTTAGGGTTAGGGTTAGGTTTAGGGTTAGGATTAGGGTTAGGGTTAGGGTTAGGGTTATTGTTAGTGTTAGGGTTAGGGTTAGGGTTAGGGTTAGGGTTCGGCTTAGGGTTAGGGTAAGGGTTAGGGTTAGGATTAGGGTTAGGGGTTATTTTTAGGGTTAGGGTTAGGGTTAGTTTTATTGTTCTCTTAAGGTTAGGGTTAGGGTTAGGTTTAGGGTTAGGGTTAGGGTTACGGTTAGTGTTCTCTTAGGGTTAGCGTTAGGGTTAGGGTTAGGGTTATGGTTAGGGTTAGGGTTAGTGTTCTCTTAGGGTTAGGGTTAGGGTTAGGGTTAGGGTTAGGTTTAGTGTTCTCTTAGGGATAGGGTTAGGGTTCGGGTTAGGGTTATGGTTAGGGTTAGGGTTAGGGTTAGGTTTAGGGTTAGGGTTAGTGTTCTCTTAGGGTTAGGGTTAGTGTTCTCTTAGGGATCGGGTAAGGGTTAGGGTTAGTGTTAGGGTAAGGGTTAGGGTTAGGGTTAGGGTTAGGGTTAGGATTAGGCTTAGTGTTAGGGTTAGGGTTAGGGTTACGGTTAGGGATAGGATTAGGGTTAGGGTTAGGGTTCTCTTAGGGTTAGGGTTAGGGTTAGGGTTAGGGTTACGTTTAGGGTTAGTATTAGGGTTAGGGTTAGGGTTAGTGTTAGTGTTCTCTTACGGTTAGGGTTAGGGTTAGGGTTAGGGTTAGGGTTAGGATTAGGGTTATGGTTAGGGTTAGGGTTAGTGTTAGGGTTAGGGTTAGGGTTAGGGTTAGGGTTAGGGTTCGGCTTAGGGTTAGGGTTAGGGTTAGGGTTAGGGTTAGGGTTAGGGGTTATTTTTAGGGTTAGGGTTAGGGTTAGGGTTAGGGTTAGGGTTAGGATTAGGGTTAGGGTTAGGGTTAGGGTTATTGTTAGTGTTAGGGTTAGGGTTAGGGTTAGGGTTAGGGTTCGGCTTAGGGTTAGGGTTAGGGTTAGGGTTAGGGTTAGGGGTTATTTTTAGGGTTAGGGTTAGGGTTAGATTTAGTGTTCTCTTAGGGTTAGCGTTAGGGTTAGCGTTAGGGTTATCGTTAGGGTTAGGGTTAGTGTTCTCTTAGGGTTAGGGTTAGGGTTAGGGTTAGGGTTAGGGTTAGGTTTAGTGTTCTCTTAGGGATAGGGTTAGGGTTAGGGTTAGGGTTAGGGTTAGGGTTAGGGTTAGGGTTAGGGTTAGGGTTAGGGTTAGGTTTAGGGTTAGGGTTAGTGTTCTCTTAGGGTTAGGGTTAGTGTTCTCTTAGGGTTAGGGTTAGGGTTAGGGTTAGGGTTAGGGTTAGGGTTAGGGTTAGGGTTAGGGTTAGGGTTAGGGTTAAGGTTAGGGTTAGGGTTAGGGTTAGGGTTAGGGTTAGGGTTAGGGTTAGGCTTAGTGTTAGGGAAAGGGTTAGGGTTAGGGTTAGGATTATGGTTAGGGTTAGGGTCAGGGCTAGTGTTAGGGTTAGTGTTCTCTTAGGGTTAGGGTTAGGGTTAGGGTTACGGTTAGGGATAGGATTAGGGTTAGGGTTAGGGTTCTCCTAGGGTTAGGGTTAGGGTTAGGGTTAGGGTTAGGGTTACGTTAAGGGTTAGTATTAGGGTTAGGGTTAGGGTTAGTTTTAGTGTTCTCTTACGGTTAGGGTTAGGGTTAGTGTTAGGGTTAGGGTTAGGGTTAGGATTAGGGTTAGAGTTAGGGTTAGGGTTAGGGTTAGGGTTAGGGTTAGGGTTAGGGTTAGGGTTAGGATTAGTGTTCTCTTAGGGTTAGGGTTAGGGTTAGCTTTATGGTTAGGGTTAGGGTCAGGGCTAATGTTAGGGTTAGTGTTCTCTTAGGGTTAGGGTTAGGGTTAGGGTTAGGGTTAGGGTTAGGGTTAGGGTTAGGGTTAGGGTTAGGGTTCTCTTCGGGTTAGGGTTAGGTTTAGGGTTAGGGTTAGTGTTCTCTTAGGGTTAGGGTTAGTGTTCTCTTAGGGTTAGGGTTAGGGTTAGGGTTAGGGTTAGGGTTAGGGTTAGGGTTAGGGTTAAGGTTAGGTTTAGGGTTAGGGTTAGGCTTAGTGTTAGGGTTAGGGTTAGGGTTAGGGTTAGGATTATGGTTAGGGTTAGGGTCAGGGCTAGTGTTAGGGTTAGTTTTCTCTTAGGGTTAGGGTTAGGGTTAGGGTTAGGGTTAGGGTTAGGGTTACGGTTAGGGATAGGATTAGAGTTAGGGTTAGGGTTCTCTTAGGGTTAGGGTTAGGGTTAGGGTTAGGGTTACGTTTAGGGTTAGTATTAGGGTTAGGGTTAGGGTTAGTGTTAGTGTTCTCTTACGGTTAGGGTTAGGGTTAGGGTTAGCGTTA
>NW_028136942.1:77500-82500 GCF_965140915.1 Aythya marila | reverse complement strand
CTGCCAATCCAGGTCCACCTGAGCTACTTCAATCTTAGCAGCCTGATCCACCTGCTGGTTGTTTTGATGTTCTTCAGTAGCCCGATTCTTGGGCACATGAGCATCTACGTGGCGTACTTTCACAGCCAGGTTCTCTACCCGAGCAGCAATATCTTGCCACAATGCAGCAGCCCAGATAGGTTTGCCCCTACGCTGCCAGTTGTTTTGCTTCCATTGCTGTAACCATCCCCACAGGGCATTTGCTACCATCCATGAATCGGTGTAGAGATAGAGAACTGGCCATTTTTCTCGTTCAGCAATGTCTAAAGCCAGCTGAATGGCTTTCACTTCTGCAAACTGACTCGATTCACCTTCTCCCTCAGCAGCTTCTGCAACTCGCCGCGTAGGACTCCATACAGCAGCCTTCCATCTCCGATGCTTCCCCACAATACGACAGGACCCATCAGTGAACAGGGCATATTTCTTTTCATTCTCTGGCAACTGGTTGTACAGTGGGGCTTCTTCAGCACGACCCACCTCCTCCTCTGATGATATTCCAAAGTATTTGCCTTCTGGCCAGTCCATGATCACTTCCAATATTCCTGGGCGACTGGGGTTTCCTATTCGAGCCCGCTGAGTAATCAGTGCAACCCACTTGCTCCATGTAGCATCAGTTGCATGATGCGTAGAGGGGACCCTTCCCTTGAACATCCAGCCTAGTACCGGTAATCGGGGTGCTAGGAGGAGCTGCGCTTCAGTACCGACCACCTCCGAAGCAGATCGAACTCCTTCATATGCTGCCAATATCTCCTTTTCAGTTGGAGTATAGCAGGCCTCAGATCCTCTGTATCCCCGACTCCAAAACCCCAGAGGCCGACCTCGAGTTTCCCCAGGTTCTTTCTGCCAGAGGCTCCAGGTGGGGCCGTTCTCCCCGGCTGCAGTGTAGAGCACATTCTTTACATCTGGTCCTGTTCGAACTGGCCCAAGGGCTACTGCATGGACTATTTCCTGCTTGATTTGTTCAAAGGCTTGTCGTTGTTCAGGGCCCCATTCAAACTCATTCTTCTTACGAGTTACTTGGTAGAGTGGGTTTACAATCAGACTGTAATTTGGGATGTGCATTCTCCAAAACCCCACAACACCTAGGAAAGTCTGTGTTTCTTTTTTGTTAGTTGGTGGAGACATAGCTGTTATTTTGTTGATCACATCCATTGGGATTTGACGACGTCCATCTTGCCATTTTATTCCTAAAAACTGGATCTCCCGTGCAGGTCCTTTGACTTTATTTTGTTTTATGGCAAAACCGGCTTTCAGAAGGATTTGGACTATTTTCTTCCCTTTCTCGAAAACTTCTTCTGCTGTGTCACCCCACACAATAATGTCATCGATGTACTGCAGGTGTTCAGGAGCTTCCCCCTGCTCTAGTGCAGACTGGATCAGCCCATGGCAAATGGTAGGGCTGTGTTTCCACCCCTGGGGCAGCCTATTCCAAGTATATTGGACTCCCCTCCAAGTGAAGGCAAATTGTGGCCTGCACTCTGCTGCTAGAGGGATGGAGAAAAATGCATTAGCGATATCAATTGTGGCGTACCACTTGGCTGCCTTCGATTCAAGTTCATACTGAAGTTCCAGCATGTCCGGCACTGCAGCACTCAGTGGTGGCGTGACTTCGTTCAGGCCGCGATAGTCCACTGTTAGTCTCCACTCGCCATTAGACTTTCGCACTGGCCATATGGGACTATTGAAAGGTGAATGAGTCTTGCTGATCACTCCTTGGCTCTCCAATTGACGAATTAGCTTATGGATGGGAATCAGGGAGTCTCGGTTGGTGCGATATTGCCGCCGGTGCACAGTTGTGGTAGCAATTGGCACTTGCTGTTCTTCGACCCTCAGCAACCCCACAACAGAGGGGTCCTCTGAGAGACCAGGCAAGGTAGATAATTGTTTAATGCCCTCTGTCTCTAAGGCAGCAATACCAAAAGCCCACCGGAACCCTTTTGGGTCCTTGCAGTATCCTCTTCTAAGATAGTCTATGCCAAGGATACATGGAGCATCCGGACCAGTCACAATGCGGTGCTTTTCCCACTCATTCCCAGTCAGACTCACTTCAGCCTCCAATACAGTCAACTGCTGAGATCCCCCTGTCACTCCACAAATATAGATGGGCTCTGGTCCTTTATAGCTCGATGGCATTATAGTACATTGTGCACCGGTGTCTACTAAAGCCTTATACTTCTGTGCGCGTGATGTGCCAGGCCATCGAATCCACACAGTCCAATAAACTCGATTGTCCCTTTCCTCCCCCTGGCTGGAGGCAGGGCCCCCCTAATCCTGGTCAGAATCTTCCTCGTTTCTGTGTTTGAAGGACTGTCTGCTGGAAGTTGGAGCAGCAAACTTTTCGGAGAATCCCTTTTTCCTGATTGTTTTCTTTTGCAACTCACGTACCCGTGCCTCTAGGGTCGCGGTAGATTTTCCATCCCACTTTCTCATGTCCTCTCCATGGTCTCGTAAGTAAAACCACAGGGTGGCACGGGGTGAGTACCCACCATATCGTCTTCCTTGTGTGGGTGAACGCCTACCCCTGACAGCTGAGACACTGCTTTGTACAGGTGCGAAGGAGAATAATCTCTCTTCAAGTTGGTGAACCTTTTCAGAAAGTTTCTCCCAAGTGTTCTCCTTTGGTCGGTGGGCACTGGTTGGTTCAGGTGGGGAGGACAATAGATTCTCTTCAAGTTGGTGAACCTTTTCAGAAAGTTTCTCCACAGCTGAGACGCAGGCCTGTAAGGAAGAGGAGAGACTTTCTTCGTACTGCCGGAGTTGTTTAGCCGCTTCACCCACTGTGGGTTCCTCATCCTCTTTCCAGGCCATTATTGCCAATGAGCTGGCATATGATGATGGTGCACTCCGTACAAACTTCCGCCACATGGGTCGTGTACACTTGACTTCATCTGGATCTGTGGATGTTTGTTTGAGGTCTGGATCCTCATAAATCACTTCCCGTACGGCTAATTCCCTCAGGTACTGGATTCCCTTCTCCATAGTGGTCCACTTGCCTGGTAGACATAAAATATCTTCCTTGAAGGGATACCTTTCCCTCACAGCTGAGAGGAGACGCCTCCAGAGGCTGGTGGGTCGTGCTCCATCTGCAATTGCTTTGTCAATGCCGGCGTCTCGAGCAAGGGATCCCAGCCGCTTGGCTTCCCTGCCGTCTAATTCCACACAATTGGCTCCAGAGTCCCAGCACCGGAGCAGCCAGGTGACAAGCTGCTCACCTATACAGCGACCAAAATCTTTTCGCACATCTCGTAGCTCGCGCTCGTTTAGGCTTCGGGTAGTTACTGTTGCTCTTTCGGCATCCTCATCTTCCTCCTCCTGAATCCTTGACGGCCCAGCGTCGTCATCATCTTCGTCATCTCTATACTTAGTTTTGGCAGAAGCCTTACCTGGATTGGCAGAAGACTCTCTGCGTTCTAAACGACTTGAATTTCTATACCATATTTTCACCTTCTCTACAGGGGCAGCTTGCACTGCTACTGCTCGTTTCTCTGACTTTGTTACAGGGTCTGCCACAGGGGTTGGAATGCCCTCTGCAGGGTCAACTTGCACTGCTACAGCTCGTTTCTCTGACACGGCCACAGGAGCTGGAGCGGCTACAGGAGCTGGAGCAGTTGCAGGAACCGGAGCTGTAGCGGCTACAGGAGCTGGAGCTGGAGCTGGAGCAGTTGCAGGAGCTGGGACTGGAGCAGCAGTAGGAGCTGGAGCTGGAGCGGCTTCAGGAGCTGGGACTGGAGCAGTTGCAGGAACTGGGACTGGAGTAGCGGCCGGAGCTGGAACTGGAGCGACTGCAGGAACTGGGACTGGAGCAGCTGCAGGAGCTGGAGCTGGAGCGGCTTCAGGAGCTGGAGCTGGAGCAGCTTCAGGAGCTGGGACTGGAGCAGTTGCAGGAACTGGGACTGGAGTAGCGGCCGGAGCTGGAACTGGAGCGACTGCAGGAACTGGGACTGGAGCAGCTGCAGGAGCTGGGACTGGAGCGGCTGCAGGAGCTGGAGCTGGAGCGGCTGCAGGAGCTGGAGCTGGAGCGGCTGCAGGAGCTGGGACTGGAGCGGCTGCAGGAGCTGGGACTGGAGCGGCTGCAGGAGCTGGGACTGGAGCGGCTGCAGGAGCTGGGACTGGAGCGGCTGCAGAATCCACCGTAGGGGTCACAGTGGCCGTTGGATCTGTCACAGGGTTTGGAGTGGCCGCAGGGTCTGTCACTAAGTTGACAGCAGTATCAATGGCAGCTCGATAGGCATGAGCCAGGCCCCAGCACGTTACAATGATTTGTGTTACTTTGGAACTGCCAGAATCATTACACCTTTTTTTCAAGCATTCTGCCAGTTTTTGAGGATTTTGCCATTGTTCAGGGGTGAATTTCCAACACACTGGGGGTGCCAACTGCTCTAGATGCCTGCCCATATCCACCCATACTCCCTGCCACCCACAACTATACTGCCTCCGGGCAGATCTCCGGATGAGCTTCATAAGTAGTTGTTTAACTTTAAGCAGAATCTGAAGTGCATTCATGAGGCAGAACAACAAGACTATGGTATTCTGAGTATTCCAGAAATATTCAATATCTTGGAGAGCTATTGTGACAAGCTCAGGGGATAAGAGGGTGGTGAAGGAGGAAGGCAGAGTGACCCAGGAGGATACAGGGGTGGTGAAGGAGAAAGGGAGAGTAAGCAAGTAAGGAAAAATATCCTCCCCTTTCCCCTCCACAGATTGACTCTCTAATGGAGAAAAACAATAGGTATAATTGCTAATAGTTCCCAAGATGCTGTTTCCAAAGTACAGAGTCCACGATGTTACTGAGTATAAATACCAAGTTAGAGTCATGACCAGATATCTTATCGTCTCATAAGCCATTGCTATAACACTTAGTACCATAATGGTCTGAAACCAGGGCCCGGAGAGGAGAAACAACACTACAGAGAGCAAATACGGAAAATAATGTACTATAATACTCAATTTGGAAAACAGGC
>NW_028136942.1:55000-67500 GCF_965140915.1 Aythya marila | reverse complement strand
TTGTAGGGGTTGGAGTGGCTGCAGAGCCTGTCACAGGGGTTGAAGTGGCATTGATTTTGGCTCCGTAAGCACAGGTTAAGTCCCAGCATATTGCAGTGATTTTTGTCTCTTTGGAGCTGCCATGGCTTTTTCAAGCATTTCATCATTTTTCTAACAATTCTGCACTTGCTGGGTGGTAAAGTTCCAAAGCATCGGAGGTGCCCACTGCTCTACGTGCCTGCCAATATCCTCACACACTCCCTGCCACTCCAAAATCTCCTGCCTCCAGACAGATCTCGGGATGGCATTCTTAAGTAGTTGTTTGACCTTAAACAAAACCTGAAACATTCAGGAGTGATAGCAGAAAGGAACATGCTGGTTTGACCATCCTAAGGATACTCAAACCTTTGAAGAGCTTTTTGATCAGCCTGGAGGAGAAGGGGGAAGTGAAGGAAAAGGGAGAGTGAAGAAGAGGGGAAAGTGTCCCCCCATTGCCCACTCCATGTCCCTATCTATCAGCTCTGGGGCCTGAGTACCAAGGGAACAAGAGGTCTTGCTCCTAAAGACTGAGGCAAAGAAGGAATTAAGTACATCTGCCTTTACCTCATCTTTTGTCACTAGGTTTCCCCCCACATCCAGTAAAGGATGAAGAGTCTCCTTAATCCTCCTTTATTTAAAGGAGGATTAATATACATATATATATATGCAAACAGTTTTTATGTTCTTTGACAGTAATAGCCGCATTGAGCTCCAGTTGGGCTTTGGTCTAAAATTGTCCCTGCAGAGGGGACCTCATAACATTTAGGAAAAAGCTCCAGAAAAAAAAAAAAAAAATAAAAAAAATCACAGTAGGCATGAGAAGGAAGCACAAAAATTGCGGAAACAGACAGCTTTCCATCCACTAGCCTTCTGTGACTCTGTACTGCAATTCCGTTCAACTGGTTACTCCTTTATTATCCAAACTTTCCTGCAACTCCTGATACTGCTAACTTGTCACAGATAGCACAATCACACAAAGGTTGAAACGTCTGCCTGCAGGCATGAAAGGCTGACAGAATGGAGCATCTGTCCAGGGGAACCTTGAGGTTTGACCCAGGAGGCAGCTCAGCACTACAGATCTATTCATCCAATGCAATGAAGGAGAGAACTGGGAGAAGAAAAAAAAAAAAAAAAAAAAAGACACAAAAGGAGTAAGTTGTTATTGTTACAGACACCAACAGAGTAAGGGCATGATATTTTTGTGTGCACATCAATGTAGGGGGAGATGTAGGGGGAGGACTGGGAGGGACCGTGGGTGGGGCAAAGGGTCACGGGGATCCGGGGCGGTTGCGTGTATGTGTATAAGAAGCTATGCTACGCAGCAATAAATTGGCACTTGAGCTAGACACGGTGTGTCTGTCTCTGGTGTCCCTGCTTGGGGAGCAGACGTCCAGGCAGCCAATTGATGTTGTCTCTCGGGCTGGGGTAGCATGGAGAGAGACAACAATCAAAAGACAGGAAAGGTGGTGGTGATTAATTGAAAAGTGTTGGACCTAAGCATGACGTATATGGTATGGAATGAGGGGTGGATATTGTCCTAGTTTTGGCTGCGATAGATAGATTTTTCTTCCTAGTAGCTGGTATGGTGCTGTCTTTCATATTTACAGAATCACAGAACAGTTTGGGTAGGAAAGGACCTTAAAGATCACATAATTCCAACTCTCCTGCCATGGGCAGAGACATCTTCCGCTAGACCAGGTTGCTGAAAGCCCCATCCAACCTGGCCTTGAATGCTTCCAGAGATGAGGCAGCCACAGCTTCTCTGAGCAGCCTGTTCCCGTGCCTAATCATTCTCTGAGTAAATAACTTCTTTCTAATATCTAATCTGAATCTACCCTCTTGCAGTTTAAAACCATTACCCCTAGTTACTGCTGGCTCATATTCAGCTGACTATCTACCAATATCCCCAGGACCCTTTCTGCTGGGCGGCTTTCCACGCACTCTTCCCCCAGCTTGTGGCATTACATGGGCTTGTTGTGCCCAAGTGAAGGACCCGGCACTTTGCCTTGTTGAACTTCATACAGTTGGCCTCAGCCCATGGGTACAACCTATCCATTTCCCTCTGCAGAGCCTTCCTACCCTCAAGTAGATCAACACTCTCTCTGAACTAGGTGTCATCTGCAAACTTACTGAGGGTGCACTTGATCCCCTCGTCCAGATCACTGATGTAGATACTGAAAAGAACTGGCCCCAGTACTGGGCCCTGTGGGACACCACTAGTGACTGGCCTCCAGCTGCATTTAGCTCCATTCACCACAGCAATTTGGACCTGGCCACCCAGACAGTTTTCAACCCATTGATGCATACATCCATCCAGGCCTTGAGCAGCCAGTTCCTCTGGGAGAATGCTGTGGGAAATGGTTTCAAAAGCCTTACTGAGGTCTAGGTAGACCACGTCCACTGCCTTTCCCTTGTCCACTGAAAGCATAACCTTGTCTTCAAAGGAGATCAGATTTGCCAAGCAGGACCTGGCTTTGATAAACTCATGATGACTGGACCCGATCACCTCGTTGTCCTGGAAGCGTTGCGTGATGGTACTCAAGATAATCTGCTCCATGAGCTTCCCCAGCACCAAGATCAGACTGACAGGCCTGTAGTTCCCCGGATCCTCCTTCCGGCCCTTCTTGTAGACGGACATCACATTTGCTAGTCACCAGTTGACTGGGACCTCCCCTGATAGCCAGGTCTGCTGGTCAGTGATGGAAAGCAGCTTGGAGAGCACTTCAGCCAGCTCCCTCAGTAACAATGGGTGGATGCCATCTAGCCCCCTAGACTTGTGTACATCTGAGTGCAGTAGCAGTTTTCTAACCATTTCCTCATGAGATCTTCATTCTGCTGAAGGTCCTTATCTACCAGCTCAGGGGGCTGAGTACTAGGGGAACAACTGGTCTTGCTGCTAAACACTGAGGTAAAGAATGCATTAAGTACCTCAGCCTTTTCCACATCTCTTCTAATTCTGTTTTCCCACATCCAGTAAAGGATGAAGATTCTCTTTTCCCTCCCCTCCCCTCCCCTCCCTTCCCCTCTGCTCTCCTTTCATTATAAAAACCTTTTTTATTGTCTCTGACAGTAATAGATAGATTGAGCTCCACTAGGGTCTGGCCCTTCCAATTTTGTCCTTGCCCACCCTAACAACATTTAGGACACAGCTTCAGACAAAATGACAGCATACATCAGAAGCACAGAAAAGGTGGAATCTGGCAGCCTTCCATCCACTAGCCTTCTGTGAGTCTGTGCTGCAATTCTGTTCAACTAGTTACTCCTCTACTGTCCACAATATCTATTAACACCTCATTGATGCTATCTTGTGAGAGACAGCACAATCAGGGCGAGCCATCTTCCTGCAGAAATTAACAGATGAAAGAATGGAGCATCTGCCCAGGAGAACCTTGAGAAACTGCAGGCTTTTGCCTACGGAAACCTCTTGATATTTACAAGAAGAAAAGCCTCATCCTGCACCAGAGGAAGAGTAACCCCACACATCAGGGCAGACTGGGACCCTGCTGAGTGAGCAGTGCCCAGGAGGAGGAGGGCCTGGGCACCACGAGGGATGCCATACGAGCTCACCAGGAGCTCACCAGGAACCAGGCCAACTTTCTACAGAGCTGCCTTATGAGGAGCATGGCCACCAAGAAAATGTAAGTTACCATGCTCGGCTCAGATCTGATGAGACACCACACAGACAGGGGTCTACAGCCAGCAGGGAAAGAGGTGTAGGTCTGTGAATCTCTTGGACAGCCTGGTGTGGAGAGGAGCAAGGACATTGGAAAGTCTGAAAGTCATAGAATCATAGAATCCTAGAATATCCTGAGTTGGAAGGGACCCTTAAGGATCATCAAGTCCAACTCTTGACACCGCACAGGTCTACCCAAAAGTTTAGACCATGTGACTAAGTGCACAGTCCAATCTCTTCTTAAATTCAGACAGGCTCGGTGCAGTGACCACTTCCCTGGGGAGCCTGTTCCAGTGTGCAACCACCCTCTCTGTGAAGAACCCCCTCCTGACGTCAAGCCGAAATTTCCCCTGCCTCAGCTTAACCCCGTTCCCGCGAGTCCTGTCACTGGTGTTAATGGAGAAAAGGTCTCCTGCCTCTCGACACCCCCTTACGAGGAAGTTGTAGACTGTGATGAGGTCTCCCCTCAGCCTCCTCTTCTCCAGGCTAAACAGGCCCAGTGACCTCAGCCGTTCTTCGTACGTCTTCCCCTCCAGGCCTTTCACCATCTTCGTAGCCCTCCTCTGGACACTCTCCAACAGTTTCATGTCCTTTTTATACTGTGGTGCCCAGAACTGCACACAGTACTCGAGGTGAGGCCGCACCAGCGCAGAGTAGAGCGGGACAATCACCTCCCTTGACCTACTAGCGATGCCGTGCTTGATGCACCCCAGGACACGGTTGGCCCTCCTGGCTGCCAGGGCACACTGCTGGCTCATATTCAACTTGCTGTCTACCACGACCCCCAGATCCCTCTCTTCCAGGCTGCTCTCCAGCGTCTCATCGCCCAGTCTGTACGTGCAGCCAGGGTTTCCCCGTCCCAGGTGCAGGACCCGGCACTTGCTCTTATTGAACTTCATGCGGTTGGTGATCGCCCAGCTCTCCAACCTATCCAGATCCCTCTGCAAGGCCTTTCCACCCTCATTCGAGTCCACAACTCCTCCAAGTTTGGTGTCATCAGCAAACTTGCTCAAAATACCTTCTATTCCTACATCCAGATCGTTTATAAAAATATTGAAAAGTACCGGCCCTAAAATGGAGCCTTGAGGGACCCCACTGGTGACCGCCCGCCAGCCTGACGCAGCCCCATTTACCATAACCCTTTGGGCCCTGCCCGTTAGCCAATTGCTCACCCATCGTATGATGTTTTTATTTAGCTGTATGGTGGACATTTTGTCCAGTAGGATCCTATGGGAAACCGTGTCAAAAGCCTTGCTGAAGTCCAAAAAAATCACATCAGCTGGTTTCCCTTGGTCCACCATATGGGTGATCTTATCATAAAAGGAAATCAGGTTAGTTAGGCAGGACCTACCCTTCACAAACCCATGCTGGCTGGGACCAATGACTGCTTTGTCCCCCAGGTGCGCCTCAATAAGTTCGAGAACCATCTTCTCCATGATTTTACCAGGCACTGACGTGAGACTGACAGGCCTGTAATTGCTAGGGTCTTCTTTCTGACCCTTCTTGAAAATCGGCACAACATTTGCCAGCTTCCAGTCTACCGGGACCTCTCCAAATTCCCAGGATCGTTGAAAAATAATTGAGAGAGGTTCCGCGATGACGTCCGCCAGCTCTTTCAGCACCCGGGGATGAATCCCATCCAGACCCATGGACTTGTAGGGATCCAGGTGGAGTAGCAAATCCCGCACATGTTCAGGGTCGGTTGGTGTCGTGGTTTAACCCGGCTGGCAGCTAAATACCACGCAGCCGTTCGCTCACCCTCCCCCCTCCCTCTCTGGGACGGGGGAGAGAAATGGAAAGTGAAGCCCGTGAGTTGAGATAAAGACAGTTTAATAAGACAGGAAAATAATAATAATAATAATAATAATAATAATAATAATAATAATAATAATAATAATAATAATAATAATAATAATAATAATAATAATAATAATAATAATAATAATAATAATAATAATAATACAATGATGATAATAGTACTACTACTAATAATATGTACAAACAAGTGATGCACAATGCAATTGCTCACCACCCGCTGACCGATGCCCAGCTTAACCCCGAGCAGTCCGGCCCCCTCCCCCCGGCTAGCCACCCCTATATATTGTTTAGCATGACGTCAGATGGTATGGAATACCCCTTTGGCTAGTTTGGGTCACCTGTCCTGGGTCTGTCCCCTCCCAGCTCTTACTGCACCCCCCAGCCTGCCCGTTGGCAGGACAGAGCAAAGGCTGAGATGTCCTTGGCTTAGTATAAGCACTGCTCTGCAACAATTAAAGCATCGGGGTGTTATCAGCACTCTTCTCATTCTAAGCCAAAACACAGCATTCCACCAGCTACTAGGAAGAAAATTAATTCTGTGCTAACTGAAACCAGGACATCTATCCACCCCTTATTCCATACCATTTATGTCATGCTCAGGTTACACTCTTTTCCATACATTCTAATTAGTCACCTATAGTAATCATGGTAGTGATAACATACAGTATAATATACTATTTAACATGGTGCAATTCAGTTCATGGGCTATTCTCACCCAGTATTAAATCTCCTTGAGGTACACACCGGACCTCTCCGTTCTTTTGCATCACCCACCAAGTATATCCAGGTCCCTGAGCGAAAACAATTCCACGAATAGGTTTGCCTTTTCCTGAGGCAGGAGTAGCCCAGACTGTTTTACCCAGCATATTTTTTACATGCACTACAGGAACTTTATCCCCATCTACAGTACGTAACAGGTTTGATTGGGCAGGTCCAGCTCGGTTGGTAGATCCCCTAGTATTGACTAACCAGGTGGCCTTTGCCAAATGCGTATCCCAGTTTTTGAACGTCCCAGCGCCCATTGCTTTCAAGGTAGTCTTTAACAGGCCATTGTATCGTTCAACTTTCCCGGAGGCTGGTGCATGATAGGGGATGTGATACACCCATTCAATACCATGTTCTTTGGCCCAAGTGTCTATAAGGTTGTTTCGGAAGTGAGTCCCATTGTCTGATTCTATTCTTTCTGGGGTGCCATGTCGCCATAGGACTTGCTTTTCAAGGCCCAGGATGGTGTTCCGGGCGGTAGCATGAGGCACAGGATATGTTTCCAGCCATCCGGTGGTTGCTTCCACCATTGTAAGTACGTGGCGCTTGCCATTGCGAGTTTGAGGGAGTGTGATGTAATCAATCTGCCAGGCCTCTCCATATTTATATTTCAGCCATCGTCCTCCATACCAAAGAGGCTTTGACCGTTTGGCTTGCTTGATTGCAGCACATGTTTCACAGTCATGAATAACCTGTGCTATAGCGTCCATGGTCAAGTCCACCCCTCGATCACGAGCCCATCTGTATGTTGCATCTCTACCTTGATGGCCTGAGGTGTCATGGGCCCATCGGGCTATAAATAATTCACCTTTATGCTGCCAATCCAGGTCCACCTGAGCTACTTCAATCTTAGCAGCCTGATCCACCTGCTGGTTGTTTTGATGTTCTTCAGTAGCCCGATTCTTGGGCACATGAGCATCTACGTGGCGTACTTTCACAGCCAGGTTCTCTACCCGAGCAGCAATATCTTGCCACAATGCAGCAGCCCAGATAGGTTTGCCCCTACGCTGCCAGTTGTTTTGCTTCCATTGCTGTAACCATCCCCACAGGGCATTTGCTACCATCCATGAATCGGTGTAGAGATAGAGAACTGGCCATTTTTCTCGTTCAGCAATGTCTAAAGCCAGCTGAATGGCTTTCACTTCTGCAAACTGACTCGATTCACCTTCTCCCTCAGCAGCTTCTGCAACTCGTCGCGTAGGACTCCATACAGCAGCCTTCCATCTCCGATGCTTCCCCACAATACGACAGGACCCATCAGTGAACAGGGCATATTTCTTTTCATTCTCTGGCAACTGGTTGTACAGTGGGGCTTCTTCAGCACGACCCACCTCCTCCTCTGATGATATTCCAAAGTATTTGCCTTCTGGCCAGTCCATGATCACTTCCAATATTCCTGGGCGACTGGGGTTTCCTATTCGAGCCCGCTGAGTAATCAGTGCAACCCACTTGCTCCATGTAGCATCAGTTGCATGATGCGTAGAGGGGACCCTTCCCTTGAACATCCAGCCTAGTACCGGTAATCGGGGTGCTAGGAGGAGCTGCGCTTCAGTACCGACCACCTCCGAAGCAGATCGAACTCCTTCATATGCTGCCAATATCTCCTTTTCAGTTGGAGTATAGCGGGCCTCAGATCCTCTGTATCCCCGACTCCAAAACCCCAGAGGCCGACCTCGAGTTTCCCCAGGTTCTTTCTGCCAGAGGCTCCAGGTGGGGCCGTTCTCCCCGGCTGCAGTGTAGAGCACATTCTTTACATCTGGTCCTGTTCGAACTGGCCCAAGGGCTACTGCATGGACTATTTCCTGCTTGATTTGTTCAAAGGCTTGTCGTTGTTCAGGGCCCCATTCAAACTCATTCTTCTTACGAGTTACTTGGTAGAGTGGGTTTACAATCAGACTGTAATTTGGGATGTGCATTCTCCAAAACCCCACAACACCTAGGAAAGTCTGTGTTTCTTTTTTGTTAGTTGGTGGAGACATAGCTGTTATTTTGTTGATCACATCCATTGGGATTTGACGACGTCCATCTTGCCATTTTATTCCTAAAAACTGGATCTCCCGTGCAGGTCCTTTGACTTTATTTTGTTTTATGGCAAAACCGGCTTTCAGAAGGATTTGGACTATTTTCTTCCCTTTCTCGAAAACTTCCTCTGCTGTGTCACCCCACACAATAATGTCATCGATGTACTGCAGGTGTTCAGGAGCTTCCCCCTGCTCTAGTGCAGACTGGATCAGCCCATGGCAAATGGTAGGGCTGTGTTTCCACCCCTGGGGCAGCCTATTCCAGGTATATTGGACTCCCCTCCAAGTGAAGGCAAATTGTGGCCTGCACTCTGCTGCTAGAGGGATGGAGAAAAATGCATTAGCGATATCAATTGTGGCGTACCACTTGGCTGCCTTCGATTCAAGTTCATACTGAAGTTCCAGCATGTCCGGCACTGCAGCACTCAGTGGTGGCGTGACTTCGTTCAGGCCGCGATAGTCCACTGTTAGTCTCCACTCGCCATTAGACTTTCGCACTGGCCATATGGGACTATTGAAAGGTGAATGAGTCTTGCTGATCACTCCTTGGCTCTCCAATTGACGAATTAGCTTATGGATGGGAATCAGGGAGTCTCGGTTGGTGCGATATTGCCGCCGGTGCACAGTTGTGGTAGCAATTGGCACTTGCTGTTCTTCGACCCTCAGCAACCCCACAACAGAAGGGTCCTCTGAGAGACCAGGCAAGGTAGATAATTGTTTAATGCCCTCTGTCTCTAAGGCAGCAATACCAAAAGCCCACCGGAACCCTTTTGGGTCCTTGCAGTATCCTCTTCTAAGATAGTCTATGCCAAGGATACATGGAGCATCCGGACCAGTCACAATGCGGTGCTTTTCCCACTCATTCCCAGTCAGACTCACTTCAGCCTCCAATACAGTCAACTGCTGAGATCCCCCTGTCACTCCACAAATATAGATGGGCTCTGGTCCTTTATAGCTCGATGGCATTATAGTACATTGTGCACCGGTGTCTACTAAAGCCTTATACTTCTGTGCGCGTGATGTGCCAGGCCATCGAATCCACACAGTCCAATAAACTCGATTGTCCCTTTCCTCCCCCTGGCTGGAGGCAGGGCCCCCCTAATCCTGGTCAGAATCTTCCTCGTTTCTGTGTTTGAAGGACTGTCTGCTGGAAGTTGGAGCAGCAAACTTTTCGGAGAATCCCTTTTTCCTGATTGTTTTCTTTTGCAACTCACGTACCCGTGCCTCTAGGGTCGCGGTAGATTTTCCATCCCACTTTCTCATGTCCTCTCCATGGTCTCGTAAGTAAAACCACAGGGTGGCACGGGGTGAGTACCCACCATATCGTCTTCCTTGTGTGGGTGAACGCCTACCCCTGACAGCTGAGACACTGCTTTGTACAGGTGCGAAGGAGAATAATCTCTCTTCAAGTTGGTGAACCTTTTCAGAAAGTTTCTCCCAAGTGTTCTCCTTTGGTCGGTGGGCACTGGTTGGTTCAGGTGGGGAGGACAATAGATTCTCTTCAAGTTGGTGAACCTTTTCAGAAAGTTTCTCCACAGCTGAGACGCAGGCCTGTAAGGAAGAGGAGAGACTTTCTTCGTACTGCCGGAGTTGTTTAGCCGCTTCACCCACTGTGGGTTCCTCATCCTCTTTCCAGGCCATTATTGCCAATGAGCTGGCATATGATGATGGTGCACTCCGTACAAACTTCCGCCACATGGGTCGTGTACACTTGACTTCATCTGGATCTGTGGATGTTTGTTTGAGGTCTGGATCCTCATAAATCACTTCCCGTACGGCTAATTCCCTCAGGTACTGGATTCCCTTCTCCATAGTGGTCCACTTGCCTGGTAGACATAAAATATCTTCCTTGAAGGGATACCTTTCCCTCACAGCTGAGAGGAGACGCCTCCAGAGGCTGGTGGGTCGTGCTCCATCTGCAATTGCTTTGTCAATGCCGGCGTCTCGAGCAAGGGATCCCAGCCGCTTGGCTTCCCTGCCGTCTAATTCCACACAATTGGCTCCAGAGTCCCAGCACCGGAGCAGCCAGGTGACAAGCTGCTCACCTATACAGCGACCAAAATCTTTTCGCACATCTCGTAGCTCGCGCTCGTTTAGGCTTCGGGTAGTTACTGTTGCTCTTTCGGCATCCTCATCTTCCTCCTCCTGAATCCTTGACGGCCCAGCGTCGTCATCATCTTCGTCATCTCTATACTTAGTTTTGGCAGAAGCCTTACCTGGATTGGCAGAAGACTCTCTGCGTTCTAAACGACTTGAATTTCTATACCATATTTTCACCTTCTCTACAGGGGCAGCTTGCACTGCTACTGCTCGTTTCTCTGACTTTGTTACAGGGTCTGCCACAGGGGTTGGAATGCCCTCTGCAGGGTCAACTTGCACTGCTACAGCTCGTTTCTCTGACACGGCCACAGGAGCTGGAGCGGCTACAGGAGCTGGAGTTGGAGCTGGAGCAGTTGCAGGAGCTGGGACTGGAGCAGCAGTAGGAGCTGGAGCTGGAGCGGCTTCAGGAGCTGGAGCTGGAGCGACTTCAGGAGCTGGGACTGGAGCAGTTGCAGGAACTGGGACTGGAGTAGCGGCCGGAGCTGGAACTGGAGCGACTGCAGGAACTGGGACTGGAGCAGCTGCAGGAGCTGGAGCTGGAGCGGCTTCAGGAGCTGGAGCTGGAGCAGCTTCAGGAGCTGGGACTGGAGCAGTTGCAGGAACTGGGACTGGAGTAGCGGCCGGAGCTGGAACTGGAGCGACTGCAGGAACTGGGACTGGGGCGGCTTCAGGAGCTGGGACTGGGGCGGCTTCAGGAACTGGGACTGGAGCGGCTGCAGGAGCTGGGACTGGAGCGGCTGCAGGAGCTGGGACTGGAGCGGCTGCAGGAGCTGGGACTGGAGCGGCTGCAGAGTCCACCGTAGGGGTCACAGTGGCCGTTGGATCTGTCACGGGACTTGGAGTGGCCGCAGGGTCTGTCACTAAGTTGATAGCAGTATCCATGGCAGCTCGATAGGCGTAAGCCAGGCCCCAGCATGTTACAATGATTTGTGTTACTTTGGAACTTCCCGAATCGCGACACCTTTTATTCAAGCATTCTGCCAGTTTTTGAGGATTTTGCAGTTGTTCAGGGGTGAATTTCCAAAACACTGGGGGTGCCAACTGCTCTAGATGCCTGCCCATATCCTCCCATACTCCCTGCCACCCACAACTATACTGCCTCCGGGCAGATCTCCGGATGAGCTTCCTAAGTAGTTGTTTAACTTTAAGCAGAACCTGAAGTGCATTCAGGAGGCAGAACAACAGGACTATGCTGGTCTGAGTATCCCAAGGATATTCAATATCTTGGAGAGCTATTGTAATAAACTCGGAGGATAAGAGGGTGGTGAAGGAGGAAGGGAGAGTGATCAAGGAGGGTACAGGGGTGGTGAAGGAGAAAGGGAGAGTGATCAAGTAAGAAAAATTATCTTCCCCTTTCCCCTCCACAGATTGACTCCCTAATGAAAAAAGGCAACAGATACAATTGCTAATAGTTTCCAAAATACAGTTTCCAAAGTATAGAATCGAAGATGTTACTGAGTACAAATACCAGGTTAGAGTCATGGCCAGATATTTCATCATCTCATAAGCCACTGATACAACACACAGTACCATAATGGTCTGAAACCAGGGCCCGGAGAGGATAAACAACATGACAGAGAGCACATACGGAAAATAACGTGCTATAATACTCAATTTGGAAAACAGGCGCAGCACAGTTGAGATTAAAGCAATCAGCATTATGACAAGTGACTATTAAGCAGGTCTAATACTTATACCAATTTTAGTTTAACACACTCTGGTCAGATCTGCCGTTATCTCAACCTTTCGTGCCCCACGTTGGGCGCCAAAAAGACTGTCGTGGTTTAACCCGGCTGGCAGCTAAACACCACGCAGCCGTTCGCTCACCCTCCCCCCTCCCTCTCTGGGACGGGGGAGAGAAATGGAAAGTGAAGCCCGTGAGTTGAGATAAAGACAGTTTAATAAGACAGGAAAATAATAATAATAATAATAATAATGATGATACAATGGTGATAATACGAAAGTAATAATAGTATGTACAAACAAGTGATGCACAATGCAATTGCTCACCACCCGCTGACCGATGCCCAGCCTAACCCCGAGCAGTCCGGCCCCCTCCCCCCGGCTAGCCACCCCTATATATTGTTTAGCCTGACGTCAGATGG
>NW_028136942.1:20000-25000 GCF_965140915.1 Aythya marila | reverse complement strand
CTGCAACAATTAAAGCATCGGGGTGTTATCAGCACTCTTCTCATTCTAAGCCAAAACACAGCATTCCACCAGCTACTAGGAAGAAAATTAATTCTGTGCTAACTGAAACCAGGACATCTATCCACCCCTTATTCCATACCATTTATGTCATGCTCAGGTTACACTCTTTTCCTTACATTCTAATTAGTCACCTATAGTAATCATGGTAGTGATAACATACAGTATAATATACTATTTAACATGGTGCAATTCAGTTCATGGGCTATTCTCACCCAGTATTAAATCTCCTTGAGGTACACACCGGACCTCTCCGTTCTTTTGCATCACCCACCAAGTATATCCAGGTCCCTGAGCGAAAACAATTCCACGAATAGGTTTGCCTTTTCCTGAGGCAGGAGTAGCCCAGACTGTTTTACCCAGCATATTTTTTACATGCACTACAGGAACTTTATCCCCATCTACAGTACGTAACAGGTTTGATTGGGCAGGTCCAGCTCGGTTGGTAGATCCCCTAGTATTGACTAACCAGGTGGCCTTTGCCAAATGCGTATCCCAGTTTTTGAACGTCCCAGCGCCCATTGCTTTCAAGGTAGTCTTTAACAGGCCATTGTATCGTTCAACTTTCCCGGAGGCTGGTGCATGACAGGGGATGTGATACACCCATTCAATACCATGTTCTTTGGCCCAAGTGTCTATAAGGTTGTTTCGGAAGTGAGTCCCATTGTCTGATTCTATTCTTTCTGGGGTGCCATGTCGCCATAGGACTTGCTTTTCAAGGCCCAGGATGGTGTTCCGGGCGGTAGCATGAGGCACAGGATATGTTTCCAGCCATCCGGTGGTTGCTTCCACCATTGTAAGTACGTGGCGCTTGCCATTGCGAGTTTGAGGGAGTGTGATGTAATCAATCTGCCAGGCCTCTCCATATTTATATTTCAGCCATCGTCCTCCATACCAAAGAGGCTTTGACCGTTTGGCTTGCTTGATTGCAGCACATGTTTCACAGTCATGAATAACCTGTGCTATAGCGTCCATGGTCAAGTCCACCCCTCGATCACGAGCCCATCTGTATGTTGCATCTCTACCTTGATGGCCTGAGGTGTCATGGGCCCATCGGGCTATAAATAATTCACCTTTATGCTGCCAATCCAGGTCCACCTGAGCTACTTCAATCTTAGCAGCCTGATCCACCTGCTGGTTGTTTTGATGTTCTTCAGTAGCCCGATTCTTGGGCACATGAGCATCTACGTGGCGTACTTTCACAGCCAGGTTCTCTACCCGAGCAGCAATATCTTGCCACAATGCAGCAGCCCAGATAGGTTTGCCCCTACGCTGCCAGTTGTTTTGCTTCCATTGCTGTAACCATCCCCACAGGGCATTTGCTACCATCCATGAATCGGTGTAGAGATAGAGAACTGGCCATTTTTCTCGTTCAGCAATGTCTAAAGCCAGCTGAATGGCTTTCACTTCTGCAAACTGACTCGATTCACCTTCTCCCTCAGCAGCTTCTGCAACTCGCCGCGTAGGACTCCATACAGCAGCCTTCCATCTCCGATGCTTCCCCACAATACGACAGGACCCATCAGTGAACAGGGCATATTTCTTTTCATTCTCTGGCAACTGGTTGTACAGTGGGGCTTCTTCAGCACGACCCACCTCCTCCTCTGATGATATTCCAAAGTATTTGCCTTCTGGCCAGTCCATGATCACTTCCAATATTCCTGGGCGACTGGGGTTTCCTATTCGAGCCCGCTGAGTAATCAGTGCAACCCACTTGCTCCATGTAGCATCAGTTGCATGATGCGTAGAGGGGACCCTTCCCTTGAACATCCAGCCTAGTACCGGTAATCGGGGTGCTAGGAGGAGCTGCGCTTCAGTACCGACCACCTCCGAAGCAGATCGAACTCCTTCATATGCTGCCAATATCTCCTTTTCAGTTGGAGTATAGCGGGCCTCAGATCCTCTGTATCCCCGACTCCAAAACCCCAGAGGCCGACCTCGAGTTTCCCCAGGTTCTTTCTGCCAGAGGCTCCAGGTGGGGCCGTTCTCCCCGGCTGCAGTGTAGAGCACATTCTTTACATCTGGTCCTGTTCGAACTGGCCCAAGGGCTACTGCATGGACTATTTCCTGCTTGATTTGTTCAAAGGCTTGTCGTTGTTCAGGGCCCCATTCAAACTCATTCTTCTTACGAGTTACTTGGTAGAGTGGGTTTACAATCAGACTGTAATTTGGGATGTGCATTCTCCAAAACCCCACAACACCTAGGAAAGTCTGTGTTTCTTTTTTGTTAGTTGGTGGAGACATAGCTGTTATTTTGTTGATCACATCCATTGGGATTTGACGACGTCCATCTTGCCATTTTATTCCTAAAAACTGGATCTCCCGTGCAGGTCCTTTGACTTTATTTTGTTTTATGGCAAAACCGGCTTTCAGAAGGATTTGGACTATTTTCTTCCCTTTCTCGAAAACTTCTTCTGCTGTGTCACCCCACACAATAATGTCATCGATGTACTGCAGGTGTTCAGGAGCTTCCCCCTGCTCTAGTGCAGACTGGATCAGCCCATGGCAAATGGTAGGGCTGTGTTTCCACCCCTGGGGCAGCCTATTCCAAGTATATTGGACTCCCCTCCAAGTGAAGGCAAATTGTGGCCTGCACTCTGCTGCTAGAGGGATGGAGAAAAATGCATTAGCGATATCAATTGTGGCGTACCACTTGGCTGCCTTCGATTCAAGTTCATACTGAAGTTCCAGCATGTCCGGCACTGCAGCACTCAGTGGTGGCGTGACTTCGTTCAGGCCGCGATAGTCCACTGTTAGTCTCCACTCGCCATTAGACTTTCGCACTGGCCATATGGGACTATTGAAAGGTGAATGAGTCTTGCTGATCACTCCTTGGCTCTCCAATTGACGAATTAGCTTATGGATGGGAATCAGGGAGTCTCGGTTGGTGCGATATTGCCGCCGGTGCACAGTTGTGGTAGCAATTGGCACTTGCTGTTCTTCGACCCTCAGCAACCCCACAACAGAGGGGTCCTCTGAGAGACCAGGCAAGGTAGATAATTGTTTAATGCCCTCTGTCTCTAAGGCAGCAATACCAAAAGCCCACCGGAACCCTTTTGGGTCCTTGCAGTATCCTCTTCTAAGATAGTCTATGCCAAGGATACATGGAGCATCCGGACCAGTCACAATGCGGTGCTTTTCCCACTCATTCCCAGTCAGACTCACTTCAGCCTCCAATACAGTCAACTGCTGAGATCCCCCTGTCACTCCACAAATATAGATGGGCTCTGGTCCTTTATAGCTCGATGGCATTATAGTACATTGTGCACCGGTGTCTACTAAAGCCTTATACTTCTGTGCGCGTGATGTGCCAGGCCATCGAATCCACACAGTCCAATAAACTCGATTGTCCCTTTCCTCCCCCTGGCTGGAGGCAGGGCCCCCCTAATCCTGGTCAGAATCTTCCTCGTTTCTGTGTTTGAAGGACTGTCTGCTGGAAGTTGGAGCAGCAAACTTTTCGGAGAATCCCTTTTTCCTGATTGTTTTCTTTTGCAACTCACGTACCCGTGCCTCTAGGGTCGCGGTAGATTTTCCATCCCACTTTCTCATGTCCTCTCCATGGTCTCGTAAGTAAAACCACAGGGTGGCACGGGGTGAGTACCCACCATATCGTCTTCCTTGTGTGGGTGAACGCCTACCCCTGACAGCTGAGACACTGCTTTGTACAGGTGCGAAGGAGAATAATCTCTCTTCAAGTTGGTGAACCTTTTCAGAAAGTTTCTCCCAAGTGTTCTCCTTTGGTCGGTGGGCACTGGTTGGTTCAGGTGGGGAGGACAATAGATTCTCTTCAAGTTGGTGAACCTTTTCAGAAAGTTTCTCCACAGCTGAGACGCAGGCCTGTAAGGAAGAGGAGAGACTTTCTTCGTACTGCCGGAGTTGTTTAGCCGCTTCACCCACTGTGGGTTCCTCATCCTCTTTCCAGGCCATTATTGCCAATGAGCTGGCATATGATGATGGTGCACTCCGTACAAACTTCCGCCACATGGGTCGTGTACACTTGACTTCATCTGGATCTGTGGATGTTTGTTTGAGGTCTGGATCCTCATAAATCACTTCCCGTACGGCTAATTCCCTCAGGTACTGGATTCCCTTCTCCATAGTGGTCCACTTGCCTGGTAGACATAAAATATCTTCCTTGAAGGGATACCTTTCCCTCACAGCTGAGAGGAGACGCCTCCAGAGGCTGGTGGGTCGTGCTCCATCTGCAATTGCTTTGTCAATGCCGGCGTCTCGAGCAAGGGATCCCAGCCGCTTGGCTTCCCTGCCGTCTAATTCCACACAATTGGCTCCAGAGTCCCAGCACCGGAGCAGCCAGGTGACAAGCTGCTCACCTATACAGCGACCAAAATCTTTTCGCACATCTCGTAGCTCGCGCTCGTTTAGGCTTCGGGTAGTTACTGTTGCTCTTTCGGCATCCTCATCTTCCTCCTCCTGAATCCTTGACGGCCCAGCGTCGTCATCATCTTCGTCATCTCTATACTTAGTTTTGGCAGAAGCCTTACCTGGATTGGCAGAAGACTCTCTGCGTTCTAAACGACTTGAATTTCTATACCATATTTTCACCTTCTCTACAGGGGCAGCTTGCACTGCTACTGCTCGTTTCTCTGACTTTGTTACAGGGTCTGCCACAGGGGTTGGAATGCCCTCTGCAGGGTCAACTTGCACTGCTACAGCTCGTTTCTCTGACACGGCCACAGGAGCTGGAGCGGCTACAGGAGCTGGAGTTGGAGCTGGAGCAGTTGCAGGAGCTGGGACTGGAGCAGCAGTAGGAGCTGGAGCTGGAGCGGCTTCAGGAGCTGGAGCTGGAGCGACTTCAGGAGCTGGGACTGGAGCAGTTGCAGGAACTGGGACTGGAGTAGCGGCCGGAGCTGGAACTGGAGCGACTGCAGGAACTGGGACTGGAGCAGCTGCAGGAGCTGGAGCTGGAGCGGCTTCAGGAGCTG